>NW_024705226.1:0-10000 GCF_018977255.1 Callorhinchus milii | reverse complement strand
GTTGCCCCTGGCAACGGGTAGCAACAACTTCGCTGCGGGGTGGACGCCATTTTTAATTCCCGTTACAAATATGCGCACGCATTAACACGCGACTCTGAGGTAAATTCATCAAAGTTTCACGTCCTCTTCACTCCCCTTCCACCCCAATGTGTGCAATTACTATTATAGGGTCGGTAGATAATAAAATTATAGCGATTAGACAGTATTATTGTACATACACTCCACTCTCACACTCTCAGACTCACACACATACACTCACTCTCACACACACACATACACTCACACTCACACACAAACTCACTCTCCACTAGACTCACACACACAGACTCCTCTAACACTCAGACTCACACACACAGACTCACTCTAATACTCAGACTCACACATACACTCGCTCTCAGACTTTCAGACTCGCACACACTCGCGGCGTTGCTCCGTGTTCGGTGGGGGGGGGGATGTCACGAGTGGGCGTGTTTACCTTCCCCCCACCCTCCCCGATATCTTCAAACAATCGCGGAGATTCTTATTCCCGTCGAAAAGCTACGAGGTTAGTCACGCAACTTCACAGCTCAGTTAAAACATTTAAATATTTATGTTTACTATTTTGTATCACTCTTATATAGGGATTAAGTTATGTTTGATGATAGTAAATATACACTATGCACCACGATTTTTCCCTGGGTAAAAAGTGTTATTTTTATATTGCCTAAGCCTCCTAAGTATATAAGATGGCTATTATTCCCCATACATGTTGCTTTTGTGACCAGAACTTTATATAAAGGAAAGAATTACACAAATGCACACGTTTTCTCCTAGCAAAATAGGTCCATTTGTAAATATCACTGTCCGTGTCAAAAAAAAATTAAGTTTGAGGGGAATTTTTCTCCCAATTTGTAACTTTTGAGATGTCAGCGTATAGAAAATAACACTACCCAGGGACTAACACATGTGTAGTTTTTGGTAGTGAGGGTGAGTGGTTGTTGTGAGGGTGAGTGGTGAGGGTGAGCAGTGAGGGTGAGCAGTGAGGGTGAGTGGTGATTGGTGAGGGTGTGATTGGTGAGGATGAGTGGTGAGTGGTCAGGGTGACTGGTGAGGGTGAGTGGTGAGCGGTGAGGGTGAGTGTTGAGGGTGAGTGGTGAGTAGTGATGGTGAGTGGTGAGCATGACTGGTGATGGTGAGGGAGAGTGGTGAGGGAGAGTGGTGAGGGTGAATGGTGAGGGTGAGTGGTGAGGGTGAGTGGCAAGTGGTGAGGGTGAGTGGTGATTGGTGAGGGTGTGATTGGTGAGGATGAGTGGTAAGGGTGAGTAGTGAGGGTGAGTGGTGAGCAGTGAGTGGTGATGTTGAGGGTGTGATTGGTGAGGATGAGTGGTGAGTAGTGAGGGTGAGTGGGGAGGGTGAGTGGCGGTTGTGAGTGGTGATTAGTGAGGGGTGAGGATGAGGTTGAGTGGTGAGGGGAGGTGAGTGGTGAGGGTGAGTGGTGAGCGGTGAGGGTGAGCAGTGAGGGTGAGTGGTAATTGGTGAGGGTGTGATTGGTGAGGATGAGTGGTGAGGGTGAGTAGTGAGGTGAGTGGTGAGCGGTGAGGTGAGTGTTGAGGGTGAGTGGTGAGTAGTGATGGTGAGTGGTGAGCATGACTGGTGAGGGGAGTGGTGAGGGAGAGTGGTGAGGGTGAATGGTGAGGATGAGTGGTGAGGGTGAGTGGCAAGTGGTGAGGGTGAGTGGTGATTGGTGAGGGTGTGATTGGTGAGGATGAGTGGTGAGGGTGAGTAGTGAGGGTGAGTGGTGAGCAGTGAGGGTGAGTGGTGATTGTTGAGGGTGTGATTGGTGAGGATGAGTGGTGAGTAGTGAGGGTGAGTGGGGAGGGTGAGTGGCGGTTGTGAGTGGTGATTAGTGAGGGGTGAGGGGGAGGTTGAGTGGTGAGGGTGAGTGGTGAGCGGTGAGGGTGAGCAGTGAGGGTGAGTGGTGATTGGTGAGGGTGTGATTGGTGAGGATGAGTGGTGAGGGTGAGTAGTGAGGGTGAGTGGTGAGCGGTGAGGGTGAGTGTTGAGGGTGAGTGGTGAGTAGTGATGGTGAGTGGTGAGCATGACTGGTGAGTGGTGAGGGAGAGTGGTGAGGGTGAATGGTGAGGTGAGTGGTGAGTGGTGAGGGTGAGTGGCAAGTGGTGAGGGTGAGTGGTGATTGGTGAGGGTGTGATTGGTGAGGATGAGCGGTGAGTAGTGAGGGTGAGTGGGGAGGGTGAGTGGCGGTTGTGAGTGGTGATTAGTGAGGGTGAGGGTGAGGTTGAGTGGTGAGGTGAGTGGTGAGCGGTGAGGGTGAGCAGTGAGGGTGAGTGGTAATTGGTGAGGGTGTGATTGGTGAGGATGAGTGGTGAGTGGTGAGGTGAGTAGGTGAGGGTGAGTGGTTGTTGTGAGGGTGAGTGGTGAGGGTGAGTGGTGAGGGTGAGTGGTGAGGTGAGTGGTGAGGGTGTGAGTGGTGAGGATGAGTGGTGAGTGGTGAGGTGAGTGGTGAGGGTGAGTGGTGAGCGTGAGTGGTGAGGATGAGTGGTGAGTTGTGAGGGTGAGTGGTGAGGGTGAGTGTTGTGGTGAGGGTGAGTGGCGGTTGTGAGTGGTGATTAGTGAGGGGTGAGTGGTGAGGGTGAGGTGAGTGGTGAGTGTGAGTGGTGAGGGTGAGTGGTGAGGATGAGTGGTGAGTGGTGAGGGTGAGTGGTGAGCGTGAGGGTGAGTGGTTGTTGTGAGGGTGAGTGGTGAGGTTGAGTGGTGAGGGTTAGTGGAGAGTGGTGAGTGGTGATTGGTCAGTGGTGATTGGTGAGGATGAATGGTGAGTAGTGAGGGTGAGGTTGGTGTGGGTGAGGGTGAGTGGTTGTGACGGTGAGTGGTGAGGGTGAGTGTGAAGTGGTGAGTGGTGAGGGAGAGTGGTGAGGGAGAGTGGTGAGGGTTAGTGGTGAGGGTTGAGTGGTGAGGGAGTGTGAGTGGTGAGTGGAGATTGGTGAGGGAGATTGGTGGTGAGTGGTGAGTTGTGAGGGTAAATGGTGAATAGTGAGTGGGAGTGGTGAGTGGTGAGGATGAGTGGTAAGGGTGAGTTGTGAGTGGTGAATGGTGAGGGTGAATGATGAGTACAGTCAATATGCACTGCTTATCATGCCAGTACCAAAAATATGATAATTGGTTGTTGCCATATGCAGTAGAACCATAATATGCACTGCTGTTATCATACCAGGTACCACCACCACAATATGTACTCCTCTCATCATAGCAGATACCACCACAGCAGTATGCACTGCTGTAATCATAGCAGGTACCAACACAGTCAGTATGCACTGCTGTAATCATAGCAGGACCACCACAGCAGTATGCACTGCTGTAATCATAACAGGTACCAACACAGCAGTATGCACTGCTGTAGTGATAGCAGGTACGACCTCAGTCGGTATACACTGCTGTAGTGATAGTAGATACTGCTATCGAGTTGGTAGATACCGCTATAGTAAATACTAAAACAGTCAGTATATACCACTACAGTCAGTCAATACTGCTACAGTCAGTATATACTACTATACAGTCAGTACATACTGCTACGGTGAGTAGCTACTAGAGTCAGTAGATACTATTATAGAGTGAGTAGATACTGCTATAGATTTTGTAGTTACTACTATAGTCAGTGGATACACTATAGAGTCAGCAGATACTATACAGTTAGTCGTTACGAGTATATAGTCGGTAGATACTACTGTAGGCCCAGTAAATACTACTATGGTCAGTAGTTATTACAGTCACTAAATACTACTACACAGTCAGTAGCTACTACTGGCTCAGTAGATACTACGGTACAGTCAGTAGATACTACTACAGAGTCAATAGATACCACTTCCTCTGTTGTATGTAAGGTGTTGTTAGTATATATACCTACGAGGGGTAAAGATATTTTTTGAGGGGGGGGGGAGACCACAATTTTCGGAAACATTTTGACATCAACTATTTACCCCACACTTTCTACAACTTTTTGGACTTGTGAAAGCCTCTTATATATTTGTTGGTGGAAAATGTACAAACAGCCCACCGGGCTTTGACAATACCTTAGTATCTGTGTATATATATGTAAGGTTTTTAAGAAAATATTTTTCACCCGGGCAAAGCCGGGTACTTCGCTAGTACCTAATAAATGAACTTGAACTTGAACAACAACAAGGTGGGTGGGTGGAGGTTTTGTCAACGCGTGTGTCTCAATGTTTTGACTTAAAACTTTCGTAACTGCAGCAATTCATATTCGTAAAGTCACGGAGATAGAAAATAACTAACAGATAAAGATATTAAATTAAATAAAAAATTGAAATTAAAGCAAAAAAACCCACGACGTTTTGACCGCAACACAGGTGGTCTTTCTTTAATTTAATTATCTGTTAATTGTATTTGCTATCTACGTGACTTTACCGAAAGAACCAAGACTACGTGTGTCAATGTCTGTCAAACACGCTGAGCGCGTGCTGATGTTGATTCTAAATGTGGAGGGGACAAGCCCTGCTGCTGTTGACCATGGCACTGTGACTGTGTGTGTGTGGTGCCAGTGTGAAGTCTATTCACTCTGTTGAACACGCACGTTATGTCAAAACAATATTATATCTTCTTGCTTCTTTCGGTAAAGTCACGTAGAAGGGAAATAATACAAATAATACAAATAAAACATACTAAAATAATATAACAATATACTAAAATATTTAAATAATATGGTCATATAATATTATATTTCAATGTAAAGCTTTCGCGACTGCAGGGATTCATCTTCTTGGTTCTTTCGGTAAAGCCACGTAGAAGGGAAATAATAAAATAATAAGACTAAAACATAAAATAATATAAAATTTATTATTTTATTATTTCCCTTCTACGTGACTTTACCGAAAGAACCAAGAAGATGAATCCCTGCAGTCACGAAAGCTTTAAATCAAAAGTTAAATTTCAGTTTAGTCTATGGGTCTCAACTGTGTCTCTGTGGGTCTTTATGTGTATCTGTGAGTTTCTATGTGTCTCTGTGTGACTCTGTGGGTCTCTATGGGTTTCTATTAATCTCCATAGGTATCTATTCATCTCGATGTATCTCTATGGGTCTCTGTGTGTCTCTGTGGGTCTCTATGGGTTTCTATTAATCTCCATGGGTCTCTATTCATCTCGATGTATCTCTATGGGTCTCTGTGTGACTCTGTGGGTCTCTATGGGTTTCTATTAATCTCCATGGGTCTTTACTCATCTCGATGTATCTCTGTGGGTCGAAATGGAAACAGGAAGTTATCACAGCACACACGTGCAGCAGCAGAAGTCAGATCTGTTCATCCCAGCATTCAAGGACATCTCAGGCTGGCTTCACACCTCTGAGTTGCGATTGAACATTAATTAATGCATTTCTGCACAACACAAACAGTGTTGGTTTCAACACCCTTTGCGATGTCAGCTGAATTTTGCTCTTAGAAATATTCCTTTCATAGCCAGACAGCTGAAATTGTGTGCTTGGAATTTTGGGTTCACATTCAGATTTATGACTATTTGCCCTCTCATTGTGTGCCATAACAGCCCGTGTGATGAATTTGGGAAACTTTTTCACTACATCATGAATATATGAATAAGTATAGACGTGTAAGTCACGTGTGACTGTGTATATTTGCATTCCTCTGTGTCTGACGTGTAGATGTTGTGGATTTCTTTATTTCTGTCTGCAGCTGTCGCTTGGTCTGATGGAGCAAAGGCGCTCAGCACAGCTCGGTGCGGCAAGGCAACAATGCGACCAGCGTGGATACAGCACGGAGCGGACTGGAAATTTGACACAGCACCAGAGAGCACACACAGGAGAGAAACCCTTCAAGTGCACTGTGTGTGGGAAGGCATTTGCATGGCCATCATTTCTCTTCAGATCCACCAGAGAACACCACAGGAGAGAAACCCTTCAAGTGCAGTGTGTGGGAAGGTTTGCATCATCATTCTTCAGTACACCAGAGAACACACACGGAGAGAAACCCTTCAAGTGCAGTGTGTGTGGAAGGCATTTTCACTGTCATCTCTCTTATAAAACACCAGAGAACACACACGGAGAGAAACCCTTCAAGTGCAGTGTGTGTGGGAAGGCATTTTCACATCACTCTAACACCAGAGAACACCACACGGAGAGAAACCCTTCAAGTGCAGTGTGTGGGAAGGCATTTCAAGTCATCATCTTAAAAAACACCAGAGAACCCACACGGGAGAGAAACCCTTCAAGTGCAGTGTGTGTGGGAAGGCATTTTCACGGTCATTCTCTTATAAAACACCAGAGAACACACACGGGAGAGAAACCCTTCAAGTGCAGTGTGTGGGAAGGCGTTTGCACATCACCACATCTTCACACCAAGAACCCACACGGGAGAGAAACCCTTCAAGTGCACTGTGTGTGGAAGGCATTTTCACGGTCATCTTCTCTTATAAAACACCAGAGAACACACACGGGAGAGAAACCCTTCAGGTGCACTCCGTGCGGGAAGGCGTTTACACAGTCAGAACATCTTCATGTACACCAGAGAATGCACAAGCATCAGAATATCCACCAGGAGTGGAGTCTGAAATCAGCTTGTGAAAGTCAAAGTGCTGCAATGAGCCCATCCCTCACAAACAAGAACCGGAAGAAAATCCCAGCTTGGACACTTTTAAAGGTAACGAGGTGAAATATGAAGAGGTGAAGGTGAAATTGAAGAGGTGATGGTGAAGAGCGAAGAAGTGAAGAAAATGTGAAGATGAATTCAAATCCAGAATGGACCTTCACATCGATGGAGGCAACGTGAAGCAGGAGGAGAATCTGACTGTGAGGCAGAGTAAGGCAACTCCAAGCATCTTCTTGGTTCTTTCGGTAAAGTCACGTAGAAGGGAAGTAATACAATAATACAAATAAAACATGATCAAATAATTCTCACGACGTTTCGGCCACAACGCAAGCAGCCGTCCTTAGGAAAGAACCAAGAAGATTAATCCCTGCAGTCACGAAAGCTTTAAATCGAAACTCCCAGCAGTTTGTGGAGGTGTGGGTGGACTTCCTAGACAACACAAAGTCAAATGGAGACCCGTAGATGTGTCAGCCTGAGACGATGTCGCTGCAATAGATGCACCTTTGTCACAGGCCTTTAATGACAATAACGTGAAGTTGAACACTCAGTTCCTAGGTTCAACCTGCAGGGTAAGAGCGAGTGGCCAGTTACTGCAGCTACATACTATTAACACTCCTTCCCTTTGTTAATGCTACCCCTATCCCCTTCCTTTGATGCTGCTAATTCTGCATAATGCACGGGCATAAGTAGTACTAATCACATACCTGCATTTCTCATAAATATGCTAAATGCCTCTTGATTTGCAAATTCCTTTGTCAAGGCACCCAGCTTATATATATGCTCCAAGCTCGTGTGCTGTTTCATTCAGACGCTGTCACCTCGACAGACCTGGTTTTTACCTGAGGACGGCTGCTTGCGTTGTGGCCGAAACGTCGTGAGAATTGTTTTATTTTTATTATTTTATTACTTCCCTTCTACGTGACGACTTTACCGAAAGAAGCAAGACGAGTGGCCAGTCTTAGTGGACCTGTGGGTTGAGTCAATCTCTCACCAGGAGCGAGAGCCAATAAGCCCCCAAGCATTCACGATGTTCTCATCATAATTGCTGTTGCATGGTGCTTGTCTGAAACACTCGAAGAGCATCCCCAAGTAGCAGCTGCCCCTGTGTGGCAGAAGGTGGTTGCCCTGCACCGGCCTGCGTGTTGTCAAGAGCCTGTCAGTAGTGGGCGATGATTGATCTGTTATCTCAGCTGTGTCGTTAGTCGGTAATGTTTAGAATTAGCTACATTTTTGACCCAGACGCCAACTTGCAAAGGCCTACTCGTTTTGAATTGCACAATTGGTGTTTCACATCCACTGTTCAGTAGAGGGTGCATTCTTTAAATAGCTCCTTGTTAATAAGATGTTATCTAAACTATATTGTTCAATTTTGGAAGAACGTAATCAACCAGGTAGGTGTTGACTGTTGTGTTGGCTGACTCTTGTGTTGTGTTGCATTATATTTCTAAGTTCACTATGTTTGTTTTCTCATTCAATGTTGTACCTGACGATGGTTGCTTGTGTTCCAATCGAAACGTCGTATTCTATAAATTTCGTTCTACGTGACTTTACTGAAAGAACCAGAGAATAAGATGTTATCTGATGCAGTATATTTCACTGCAGTTATTAAATTTTGTGCATATGCCTGTCAATAATTTAGAATGAATACTTGCTGATTGTGTGCGTACATGTAACACACACTGTACGTACACAATGTACACACAGAGTACACACAGAGTACACACACAGTGTACACACACACAGTGTACACATACACACAGTGTACACACACGCAGTGTACACACACACAGTGTACACACACACACAATGTACACACGCACTGATACACACTGTGTATACACAGTGTACACCACTGTGTACACACACACACTGTGTATACACAGTGTACACACACACAGTGCACACACACACACAGTGTACACACAGACAGTGTATATACACACACACATGTACACACACAGTGTACACACATTCTACATCCAACACACACAGTGTACACACACACAGTGTGCACACACACAGTGTACACACACAGTGTACACACACACAGTGTACACACACACAGTGTACACACACACACAGTGTACACACACACTGTGTACACACACACAGTACACACACACACAGTGTACACACACACAGTGTGCACACACACAGTGTACACACACACACAGTGTACACACACACACACAGTGTACACACACCCAAGGGTCTCTGTTCAAGAGATGGAGCAATGGAAAATGGATCTAAATCAACTTAGACTCCAACCCGCTCTGTGACGTCACCACTCAGCATTACGTCATCCGCGTGAAACGCCAAGGGAGTGTACCTCGCTAGTGACGTCATGTCACCAAGGATGCACCCCCCTCCCCCAGTCCCCGCGCTCTGAACGTGACGTCACCTCCGCCTCGGTCACTGCAGAGATCGTTCCAGTTGCCAATCCTATTTGGGCAAAGCCACGCCCAGTGACTGGCGGCTCATTAACATAAAGAGTTCGTTAAAGACGTCACGAGTTTATTGCGACGGTCTCATTAACATAATTTATTCATATTCTCATTTAGTTACAGAGCCGCTCGTTGTGGAGGGCGTGTCTCGCCCAGGAAGTGACGTCATGTCACCTACTACCGCGTGACGTCACGGGGTAACAGAAGCTGTCGCCGCGCGTGCAGTGAAATCCGAGGTAGAAATTCTCATCGTCGTGGTGTTGTTGTTGTGTTTTGTTTTGTTGGTTGTTGTTGTTACCAAGAGCCTCGCTCTCTCTCTCGTAGGGATGCCACTAGAGCAGCAGCAGCTTGTGAATCGAGTCCAAGTTGGAACTTACAACGCGGGGCCTAGACACGCGGGGCCTTGCCTCCTGCCCTCGCCTGGTTGCGTTTGCTTTAATTCTCCCTTAAGTTTAATTTGTCTTCACTACTTGTCACTTTGGTTTATGTAGATATTAACGCAGTTTTTTTTCTTTTTTACCAGGCCAAGCCCGCTTGAGCTGCTGTACCGCTTTGTGCGACATGCCCACGACAACAAGGTGGGTTTGTCAACGCGTGTGTCAGTGTTTTGACTTAAAACTTTCGTAACTGCAGCAATTATATTCTTGTTCTTTCGGTGAAAGTCACGTGATAGAAAATTTAAATAAAAATAACTAATTAAATAATAATAAAAGTAAACAAAATTGTAAATATAATAAAAACCACGACGTTTCGATCGCAACACAAGTGTCATTTATTCTATTATTATCTGTTGTATTCCTATCTACGTGAACTTTACCGAAAGAACCAAGAAACGTGTGGAAATGGTATCGGTCAAAGACGCTGCACGCGTGCTGATGTTGACTCTAAATGTGGAGGGGAAACCGGAGATTCGGAGGAAAATCCACGCGACCACAGAGAGAGACA
>NW_024705225.1:0-61116 GCF_018977255.1 Callorhinchus milii | reverse complement strand
CGATAACGTCGATTATTGTTTCACTTTCAAATTCAGGGCGGCGGGCGGGCGGCGGCGGCGGGGGGGGGGGGGGGGGACACAGTCAGCCACCGGAAAGAGCCCGACAAACAGGCCCGATCGCACGTTTTGTGTGGGGGGGGGGTGGGGGGGAGGGGGCGCGGGCGGGGGTGAGGTGAGGAAGGGGTAAGAGGCGAGATGCTGCGTTCGCAACGAGAGCAAATTCTCTCACCCCCCCCCCCCCCCCAGCCCCCCACCCCCCCCCCGACCAAAGCCAACCAGCAAACAAAGCAAGCAAACGAGCAAGAGCACCCAAGCCATAAAGCACCAAGCTCTGCCCATCCCAAGCCCCATTCTCCCCCCCCACCCTCGTCTCCTCTTCCCCCCCCCCCACCCCCCCCGCAAGGCAGGCCACAACCTCGCTCTCCGGCGCAACAGACGTTGGCGCACTTACTCGACAGCTCTTTCAACGCCGCTTCTCCGCGCCCCCCCCACTCTTTGACCGGAGTCCCCGACGGCGCTGAGGTTTTCGCGTCAGGTCCGAACAAAGACTTCAGGCCCAAGACGCAGCGGGGAACGGAAAGAGGAACTCGTCGAGATGTGGGCCTGGGTGGTGCAGGGACGCGAGACTGCGACTGCGACCTCGACTGCGCCGTCACAAAACCACGGGGGCCTTTGGCGCACAGCTCGACTTCCTGTTCTCGTCACACACACGCACGGTCGCGGCCGCCCCTTGCCTTGCCTTGCCGCGCTCCGCCAACTGACAGGAAATGGCGAGCCACAAGCTGCCAGCGAGTTACACAAACCGGGCGGCGAGACCGGGCCTCCCCGTCCTGTCGCCGAGCCGGGCGCGGTCGATCGACCGTGCAATGGCAACGCTAACCCTGGCGCTCGACGCGGCGCCTTGTCGCGTCCGCGCGACGGCTCGGAGCGCTTCCCGGGATGCACCGTCGAGCGAATTCGCCGCGTGTGGCGTGGGCGAAACGCGGCAGACAAGACAGTTGCGCGCAGCGGCGTCCCCACAAACGGGCGCGGATCGAGCGGCCAAATTATTATCATTATTATTATTATCACTACTACTACCGTTAAAGAGAGTGGTGACTGTGCGTTTCGTGGGTGAACCCGGCAGCCAGTTCGCGCACAGCTACGTCCCTCGACCAGCCGCGCAGTGAATTATTATTATTATTACTAATATCTGGTATCGTTACCCGGTATTACCCAGTAATCTTTCATCCAATTAATCGGAACACTCGCTGTCCGGAGGGAGACGGGAAATTCATGCAGTGGGATGTCACGGCTTGAACCCGTTACACCACCCACTCGGGAGCGCGGTAGCAGCCCAGAGCACTGAGCGCTAACAGCGACGCAGTCACGACGCTGGCTTGGGAGTCTCAACGGAAGTGTAGTGACTGTGTATTCCACAGGCCAAAACACGGCAGGCAACGTTCGCCCAGCTGACTGACAGGAAGCGTTCGCTGACAGCCGCGCATCGCAGGAGCCGTGAAGCCCCTTCGAGGCTACACCAAAGGCAAGGATTATTATTATTAATATTATTATTATTATCCGAGGGTTGTGGGGGGGGGGAGGCGGGAGAAAACGGGCCGGGTGCAGTGAAGCAGGATATATTCCCCCTCCCCCACCACCACCATTGCTGACGCTCCTGAATCTCAGTCCAAAATGTTCAGCCCCCGCCTGGAATAATGACCTAATCCAAGGTGGATATGATTTATATCTGCCGTCAGCCCGTGCTGACAGCTTGGCGTGCGCTGTACAACATCTGTTCCCCCTCGACGCGATGCCAGCCCCCACTGCGCTGGAAGGTGAGCGCGGCTGCCAAAGGCAGATCAGTTCGGACCGCGCCGCTCGCCAATTCACGATACCCGCGGCGCCGACGCGCTCTGGGTCATGGATGTGCCGAACGGCCCCCGACCCACCCCACACGCGCGCACGCGGGCGCGCAACGCGCACACACACGCTCCCGCCACTGCACGTCAACCGTGACCCATGCAAGGCGCTGGTGTCGTGTGCACGGGAGTGAATGCGCACGTGCGCGCGAATGTGTGTGTGTGTGTGTGAGTGAATGTGCACGTGTGGGCGGATGTGTGCGCGAGTGAATGTGCACGTGCGCCCGCGCCTGCGAGTGAGTGTGTACGTGAGCGACGCGCGCGAGCGGACGCTGGCGTGCGGAAATGTGTCCGCGTGCGCGAGCGCGCGTACACGTGCGCGCGCGCGCGAGCGAGAGTGTGAGCGCGAGTGAATGCGGGCAGGGGCGAGTGGACCGTGTGCGTACGAGGGAACGCGTGCGCGCGGGCGAGTGGGTGAGTGTGCGCGTGAGTAAATGTGCGAGTGACTCGCTCACGCCGGCGCACTCAGGGCTGGACAGACAGACAGAGACAGACAGAGACAGACAGAGACAGACAGGTGGACCCCTCGTCCCTCGCGGGTGATTGTGTGTCGTGGGGTGAGTGCGGCACGGACTGGGGGCGGCTGGGAGGCCGTTTCCCTTCACTCCCCTCCCCCCTCGGCCCCTCTCGCTTCCCCCCTCCCTCCTCCCAGCCACGGGAGCTCTTCTGGAGTCTCTCCAAAGCTAACAGATGACTGGACCCCGAGTGGGGTGTTGCGATGAACCACCGCACAGTTGGGTGTTTTTTTTGTGGAGCCGCGCCAGGTTCTCAAACCATGGTCACGCCAGTCACAGTCACTCACGCACACGATCACTCACACTCACACTCACGATCACTCACACGCACACACACGATCACTCACGCACACATTCACTCACGCACACAATCACTCACACACACGATCACTCACGCACACACTTACACACACACACATTCACTCACGCACACAATCACTCACACACACATTTACTCACGCACACAATCACTCACACACACACTCACACACACTCATTCACACACACACACACACACACACGATCACTCACACACTCATTACACACACACACACGATCTCTCACGCACACAATCACTCACACACACAATCACTCACACACACTCAATCACTCACACACACTCAATCACTCACACACACACTCACACACTCATTCACACACACACGATCACTCACACACTCATTCACACACACATACAATCACTCACACACACAATCACTCACACACTCATTCACTCACACACTCACTCACACGTAACTTCACCACCACACACTCACACATACACAAATACACACACAAACACAAATACACTCAACTCATACATTCACTCACATTCACTCACACAAACACTCTCACTCACTCATTCACACAAACACTCACTCACTCACTCACTCACACAAACACTCACTCACTCAACTCACACAAAACACATTCGCACATACACATCAACACACACTCGTTCGCTCACACAACACACACTCAGCCACTACTATGCCTCCACTCCCCCCCCCTCACCCCACGTCCCCCCCACCGACAGCGACAAAAAGCAGTCACAAATAGATAAGCCCTCGACATGGCAAAGTTCCATCGGGATTTGAGCAGAATTTGAGCAAAAAAAAAAACCCACTGTGTAGATTCTTCCCATTCACTCCTACTCCTGGGGCTCTCATCAATTTCAACCGCCTTCACTGAGGGTACCTCCAGTGTTTCCGTATCCTTTGCGAGGCAACGCTTAGAACTCGTGAGATCCCTTCATCAGTTTCTTGGGGGCCAGAGAGAGAAATAAAAAGTCTTTCATCCTCAACGTATAATTCATTAGGGGTCAGCCTGGCTCGGCTGGTAGCTCACTCGCCTCCGAGCCAGAAGTCTGTGGGTCCAAGCCCGGAGATCAAGGCTTTGATCTCGTATGTAGTCGAGGCTGACGCCCCAATATGGTGCTGGGGGTGGGAGGGGGGTGTGGGAGATAAAAATAATAATAATCCTTGCATTTGATACAGTGCCTTGTCACGTCTTCGAGACGTCTCAAAGCTCTTTCACAGGATACACTGTAAAGTGAATTGACTGTGTATTTTTTGGGGGCGAAACGTGGTTCTTTGAGACATGAGGTCGTTCACTTCTTGGCTGTTTACGGGGACATTGCTGTGCGCAAATTGAACGCTGTGCTCGTCGACAAAATAGTCGCTACGCTCCATCCCGCTGACTGTCTCGCTTCCACCTTCCCCACCCCTCGATAACAAGCCTTAAAAAAAATAATGATCACCCGGTCGCTCAATCCACGACCCGTTTGAGGGAAGCTGCCGTGCGCGCCACCGGCTGCCGCGTTTCACCCCCAGAAAATACACCGCCTTGTGATGCCTCATCCCCGCACATCGTTGCTTCGGGAGGGGGGGGGGGGGGGGGAGGGGAGTCGTTTATTCCTTCATCCTCTCAAGATGATTTAGCGAAGGCATCATTGTCACTTTTCAAGTGCTTGATTAATGGCCTAAATTAATCGCTCGATGCACAATCTCGACGAGCGTGTCGCCCTTACACGCCGCTGTAAAAAGGGCAACACCATAAGTTATGTATGGAAGCGATAAGGAAGCGCGACTGCAAACGGTTCGACAAACGACTGGAGCGCAAGCGGAGACATTTGTTAACACGCGCAAACCTATTCAGTGTTATTTTAGCCTCCGAATGCTGCCAGACTGGGGTATTTGTCACTTGTCTCCAGCGTTTTGTTTCTGGAAGGCTGGTTATTGATCACCGCGCTGTTATGCAAAGCCAACTTTCCCCAAGAGGAGACAGAGAGAGGATGAGCTCAGTGGGTGAAAGCGTAACCTGAAGGCAGAGTTTGCTTACTTCCACGCGCCCACGTGCCTCTGTTTACCCAGCAGTGCGTCGGACCCCGGCCGTTAAAGTCGACCGGCGGATCGCTTTTCCGGGTGGGGGGGTAAACAATCCCCGTCCAGAAAATTATTCGGCCACTCGATTCCCCGACTGTCCGTGGGGACGCCCCTGGGCGCAATTGGGTTGCTGCGTTTTTCCGCCCAGAAAAACGCACAGTCGCTGCGCTGCGCTTTGCAGTGTATCCCGTGAAGCGCTCCTGAGACGTCTCGACGACGCGACAAGGCGCCGTGTCAAGCGGAAGGGTTAGTGTTATTATTAGATTATTATGATATTACGCTGTCCTTTCCCCAGAGCAACGATGGGCTCTGGCCGGAGAGAGCCAGAGAGGAACAAAGCATGAGCGTCAAGCCAGGCTCGAGTGGCCTTATCAGCATCTCGGCTGAACATGCTGCCGGCTTGTAACACATTGCAGTGTGTCAGCCCCACGGCGTGACATGACAGCCTTTATTTGCTGCTGAGCCTGACATCCCGTCACCGCTCGTCCACCGACTCCTCACAGAAACAGGGCACAGGTCCTCGCCCAAACCAGGATATCTAAACGCCCCACGTTTTGGAGATGCAGCCCCGCCTCGCGTCTTGCGAGACGTCTCAAGAGCGCTTCACGGGATACACTGGGAAAAAGTGCAGCGGCTCGTGTAGCTCGGTGGGAATCGAACCCAGGTCCTCCTCTCGCTTGCCAGGAGAGTGCTCTTAACCGATACGCCACGGGACTCCACTTTTAGCGCTACCAAGCTACGCTCCGTACGCCCATCACAAGAGAATTAAGACTGAGCTGCATAGATATTTGTTAGGTCAGGGTATCAAGGGATATGGGGGCAAAGGCGGTTAATTGGAGTTGAGGTACAGATCAGCCGTGATCTGATAGAATGGCGGAACAAGCTCGAAGGGCTGAATGGCCTCCTCCTGTTCCTATAAGTCCTTGTGTCATCCCAATCCTCTTCACACCCTAGTTCCTCGATACCTCTGTGACCACTCACACCCCACTCTTCTAACCTGCATCAAACCCTCCGCTCGGCCCACTCTTTCATCTCTCTGTAAATCCCACCTGAAGACCTACCCCTTCGACCGAGCCTGCAGTTACCTCCCCCTTCTCCCTTGCTCAGGGTCCCTTGCACAGCGGCACTCACTGTGCAGCACTTCGAGACTCTATCCTGTGTTAAAGGCGCTGTACAAACACAAGTGGTTGTGGTTGTTGTTGGAAGCGTCAGCCTGGCTCAGTTAATAGCGTTCTCACAGAAGGTTGTGGGTTTGAGTCCGGCATCTTTTTACCCATCACCAGCCCTAGACTGTGTGAGCTGAATGTCCCGACACGGGGGCTTAACCCCACAACCTTCTGACTCAAGAGGCCAGAGTGCTTACCAACGGAGCCAGGCTGACACCCACCACAAGATCCATCTTAGGTGAGTGAGCAAGCCAGCGTGTGAGTGAGTGGGTGTGAGTGAGTGAGCGAGCGAGCGAGCGAGCGAGCACGTGAGTGTGTGAGCGAGCGAGTTACAATTCACCTCATCGCACCGCGATGATGGAGAACAGAACCGGGTTGTGGTTTTAATGGAGCAGGACTGTGAACTGACAGTGTGAGGCGGAGATCTGATCCAGATAAAGTGCAAGGTTAGAGTGAGCGAGAGACACACACACACGCACACGCGCGCGCAGAAGCAGAGAGGAGAAAGATGCACATAGAGGAACAGCGGGAGAGATACACACACACACACACACACACGCGCGCACAGGCAGAGAGACAGCTCTGCGGTGCGGTTGACTCGTCCCTTGTGCAGACACAGCTGGAGGGTTGAGGAGCCAGAGGGAGCTCAGTGCATGTGGAAGCCAAGCCAGGGATGGCAGAGCGTTGGGAGAGAGGATACAGGAGGAGTGAGGGGGTGGGGGGTGGGTGGTGGGGGTGGGGTGGGGGGGGGGTGGAAGAGTAGGAAGAGCGAAGGAAGAGGGCTCTGATGTTAACCGATATCCCCAGAACCGAGTGTTAATTAAAGAAATGAATTAAAGCTGAGCTCATGACCCAGAGGAAAGCGGTGGAGGTACAGACACCTTGGCCGAACACCAGCTTTATTAATCCGCCTCTACAAGCGGAGCCTGGAGGGCGAGGGCAGAATTCAGGGTCCCACAGGTTACCAGAGCAACAGCAAACGAGAAATAGCTCTTGGCAATGCCGTTTTAACCATTTAATTCCCTTCCTACCTCTCGCCCCATGGCTGCCATCAGACTTGTAATGATAATAATAATAATAATAATAATAATAATACTGATAATCCTGGCATTTGACACAGCGCCTTATCGCGTCTTCGAGACGTCTCAAAGCGCTTCACTGAACACACGGTAAAGTGGTTCGACTGTGTATTTTGTGGGCGAACCGCAGCGGCCAATCGCGCACAGCGGCGTCCCCTCAAACAGCCGTGGATCGAGCGACCAAATGATTCTTTGAAGGGATAATTACCCCCCACCCACACCTCCCGTTCCACACACACCCGCCCCCCCCCCCACCGCCCCCACCAACCGGAAAAGCGATCCGCGCAATCTGGTGGCGGTTGAAAGACTCACAATGACTTGACTCGACACAGACCCCTTTCTAATGCAAGACACTTATGGAGGACCAGATCGATGTCTGTGTGTACGCAGGGTAATCAGCGCCGTCTCAACCTGGTTACTGTGGCAACTCCGCGTGTGTGTGTGTGTGCGCGTGTGCATGCGTGCGTGTGTGCGTGTGTGTGTGTGTGTGCGCGTGTGCGTGCGTGTGTGTGTGTGTGTGTGTGTGCACGCGCTGCTTTTTATTAATGTCATTGATTTAATAACGTTCGGGCTTGATTCGGAGCGAGACCAAGACTTTCACAGCAGGTAAGATAATCATAACAATCTTTGCATTTGATATAACGCCTTACCACGTCGTTCAGGCGTCTGCTTCACAGAATACACTGTAAAGGGAATTGACTGTATATTTGTGGGCGAAACGCGGCGGCCAATGGCGCACAGCAGCGTCCCCACAAACAGTCGTGGATTGAGTGACCACATTCTGTGGCCACATTTTGCGCTGCACTACAGCAGAGAACGGCAGCTCTACTCCATGTCCGTGTGTTGGGAGACTCGATGAGTTTTTCCCTTTAATCCGCCAATTGACTTTCCCTTTCCCCCAGTGTGTTTGGCAACCAGGTCACGTTTGCCTTTCTCAACGCTCCCCTCTGCAGCCTCGCCCAACTTTCCCTCCGCTGCCCTCTGCAGCCTCGCCCAACTTTCCCTCCGCTCCCCTCTGCAGTCTCGCCCAACTTTCCCTCCGCTGCCCTCTGCAGCCTCGCCCAACTTTCCCTCCGCTGCCCTCGCCCCCCCCCCCCCCCCCCCCCCCCCCCCCCCCCCCCCCCCCCCCCCCCCCCCCTCTGCAGCCTCGCCCCACTTCCCCCCCGCTGCCCTCTGAAGCCTTGCCCCACTTCCCCACCCCCGCTGCCCTCCGCAGCCTCGCCACTCCCATTGATTTCAGGCCAGTCTCCTTGTTTCAGACCCAACTGACCACCCCACCAGCCAGCGATGGCACACTGCACTACTGGGCAGAATAAAGTAGGTAAAAGGTGTCCGCGTACACAGGCCTCAGCTCAAACCCCGATGGCCCAATGTAATGCAACTCAACACAATAAATACAGTGCTTTTCCAGGAGTGATAATCTCTTCCAAAAAAAATAATGATAATTATAATTTGGACACTCAACTCACGACTGTTCGTCGGATACCTCTGTGTGTGAGACTGACATTTCGAACACGTGATGAGGCGCTATATTAAATGCAAGGATTATTATTATAATATCAATATTGTTATTATTACTACCACTACTCCGCATTGCAGCGGATCCTGTGAAGCGCTTTGGGTTGTCTGCTCTGCGCCGAACCTCAGGATAATCTTCCGGCTTAAACGTCGAGTTTGTCTCAAAGCCGCCCCACTGCAATTAGTGTCAATTAAGTGCGGTGACTTATTTGTTGGTACCAATGGGGAGGGGAAACGATCGCGGAGCGGAGAGTATGATACGGTACAGATGCACTGCTTGAGACGAGGTGAAATTGACTTCTCTCAGACCGAGAACCACGTGATTCTGTTATACAGTCACATTAGCAAGCATCCACAGTCGGTGACCTAGAAAGCTTGGCCCAGTCTAAAGAGATGCTTGCCTGGCTTTATCAGCAATATAAAAAGGCTTTATCGTGCCTGTGTGTAAACGTCTAGGGAGCAGCCTTTCATATCCTCTCTCTATTAAAGCCGCCAGGATTCCCCACGACGATAATAAAATAATAATCCCACGGATTTGGCGCGGCCGGCGATGGCCTTATCGCGTCACCGAAACGCCTCCCGTGCGCCTGGCTGGGCTTCGCAGTGAAGTGCAGGGACTGCGTGATTTTTGGGGCGGCCGATTTGCACGCAACAACGCGTCCCCGCAAAAAGACCACAATAATAATAATAATAATAATAATAATAATAATCCTTGCATTTGATATGGCGCCTTATCACGTCTTCGAGACGTCTCAAAATGCACCGGGAAAGAGTAACCCTTCTCTTTCTGTATAGCGCCGCGGAATTTTTAACGTCCACATAAACAGACAGACAGACAGACAGACAGGACAGGCCCTCGGTTTGACGTCTGTCTCAAGGACGTTACCTCTGACAGTGCAACGCACGCACACGCACCCCCTCCCCCCCGACAGCACAGCTCAACCTCACTGCTACAGAACACGAACGACAACGTTTTCACCCGGAGGCTACAGCGCTCCAGACTGAGTCAGGCTGACATGACCGGATTAGTACAGGATGCAGATGGCGCAGTGTTTATCGTTGGCACTATTCGTCCACTATCAAACAGTCCCTTCACCTCATCAATTCTCACCTCTGCGCGTCGGCTGATATCGCCGCCTCACCCGCCAATCACAGGCCCTCTCCGTCACCTCCCGAAGACTTTTCTCTGAAGCAAACGTGCTCCCCATTACCGGGTGTCTCCGCTCGTAATTAACCTCGCTGATTAATGTGATTAGTGCTGGTTTGCACTCGGAACGACTTCTTCCAAACTCATCCGCGCACTCGCTCGCTCGCTCAAAGTTTCGGAACCATCAATATGGATGATCGCACGACAGTGCCTCTGTCTTGTTGGACCTACAATACCGTAGAGGTTCAAGAGGCCATTCGGCCCATCGAATCGGCCCCGGCTCTTACAGCAAGGTGTCTATTCAATCCCACTGTCCTGCCCTCATCCTCAAGCTCCTTCAAGTCTCTCTCTCTCTCCTTCATGCGCCTCTCTGCATCCCTCTTGAAACCCACAACGGACTCTGCCTCCACCACCATATTGGTCAGAGTGCTCGCCTCGCCAACGAGAGGACCCGGGTTCAATTCACGAGCAGGGCGAAACCTTAGGCAAACCTTTTCCCGACTCCGCACGCCCTCTGCTTACCAAGCAGTAAGCTGGAACCTGGTCGTTAGTCGAGCGGCGGATCGCTTTATCGCTTTCTCAGAGTAATAATCCCTCCAAAAAAANCCAAAACATTTGGTCACTCAATCCACGACTGTTCGTGGGACGCTGCCGCGCGCAATTGGCTGCTGCGTTTCGCCCCACAAAAATACATCAAGTCAATCCACTCGACGGTACACTCTGCGAAGCGCTTTAGAGACGCGTCGAGGACCTGATAAGATACTCCATCGAATGCAAGGGTTATTCCAAGTTAACTTCCCGCGATCCAACCCAGTCGGTTGTGTAGTGTGGTTTAGCGGTGCTACGAGCGAGGAGACGATTGACTTTTTGAAAATGCGACCGGTGCAGAGAAATCTAAGTGACTCTTGGTAGGAAACTGCACAGGACTCAGGTGCACGTATGGCATAGGCGATCATACGATTGATCAAGGTAAGACTTGCGCGGGTTTTTACTGTATTATTTCGTCAACTGAATATATTATTCGTCAGCCATCGGAGGTGCTTGATGTGAACGGCTTAGTGAAGGGCTGTAGATGCTCATGCCGATCTCTTGGGGGTGGGGGGGGGGGGGGGGCGGGGGGTGGTGGGGAGGGGGGAAATTTTCCCCTGAGCACTGCTGTCACACACTGTCGCTTTTCTTAATGTGACTGGAGACCTAATGTGGCGGAGCGGGTCATGTGTAAACTTCAGTCTGTTGCTTCCCCCACCCCCCCCCCCCCCCCCAAAAATAATAATGATAATTCGGCCGCTCAATCCACGACTGTTTGTGGGGACGCCGCTGTACGCGGTTGACTGCCCCGTTTCGCCCGCAAAGTACACGGCCGATCCGATTTACAGTATGGGGATAAGGCGCTCTATCAAATGCTCGGATTATCACTGTTATTATTAAACGCAATGTATTTAAAATAATAAAACACCGGGGAACGCTTCATCACACAATCCAGCGCAGCAGAACGCTAACAACGCCACGCAATGAAACACAACGAAGGCAACAGGACTTGAACCTCCCCACCAAGACCTTCCAGCGCAAAATTAATTGGACCGGGCTCCTAACAGCCGAGAGTCCGAGGAATATCACGTGGTTTGGAGCTGAATGCTTCCTTCTTTCCTATTACATAAAAGCACACAAAACATCCTGAAGTTTCACGGCTAACAATAAGCCGTCTCTTCTGGTTCCTCCGTTTGAATTGCGAGACGCGTTCCAAGGGGCTTGTTCTCTCCCACCAGCAGCGGCAGCCACTATTTGCCATCTCTCTCTCTCTCTCTCTCTCTCTCCTTAATAATAATAATAATCCTTACATTTGATACGGCGCCTTATCTGCTTGTGGGGACGTTGCCGTGCTCGATTGGTTGCCGCCTTTCGCCCGCAAAACACACAGTCAATTCGCGTTGCAGTCTAGTCTGTGAAGCGCTTTGAGACGTGATAAAGCCCTGCATCAAACGCGAGGATTATTATTATTATTATTATTATTTTCACCTCGTCGAGCCGTCTCAAAGCGCTTCACAGGATTATGCTGTAAAGTGAACTGACGGTCATCTTCTCTCTCGTGCTCGCTTCCAAAACCACTTAGTCTTCCTCTCTCCTCCTCCCCTTCCTTCCTCCCTCCCTCCCTCCTCCCGCCACCCCCCCCCCCACCACTCCCCCTCCCTCCCCGCTATCTCTCCGCCTGCCTTCATAAGCCTTCTTTCAAAAACCGCACCTTGAAAGGATGTCAGCCCTTCAACCGGCTCAGTCAGACGGTTTGCGGGTTCAAGACCCCCGCGTCGGGACTTCGAACTCACAGTCTAGCCTGACCTTCCAGTGCGGAGTCGGGGGAGCGCTGCAATGGCGGAGGTGCCATCTTTCGGAGGAGACGTTATGCTGAGCTCCCCTCTGCGCCCGGCTCAGGTGGGTGTTGAAGATCCCGTGACAGATGTTCGAAGATAGTGGCCAACTATCCCCCTGATAAAACCGATCGTTCAGTTCATGGCTGTGCGCGACATGTGTCAAAGTCAAAAAATGCTGAATACATTTGTTTTATTATTACTATTATTTCATGGGCTCTAACCACGCTATTGAGTCGACGCTCTTACGATCTCCCATCTCAACGGATCTCATCTATAAATAGGATTTCGGCTTAACTCAGCCAGTTTGCTGTAAACACAGCTTGGATAGCGAGCTCCCAGAGAGGCCAAAAAATGTACAGTTTGGCAAGCCAACCCGGTGCGTAAAAATACGAGGGTTGTGGGTGGAAGGAATTCAGGCGCAGAGCCGGGTTAACAGTGATCATGTTCGACCTGATACGAAACGCCGCAGCCGCGACAGTAACTTGCATTTATCCGGCCCCCATTCACCCGGGGAGGCTTGGAAACCATCTTAGAATCTCGAGTTCACAACCCTTAAACCAAAACTCGGAATGGCTTTGAGACGTTTCAAGGCGCTATATGAAAGACAAGGTTTATCATTGCGCCTAATACTTCTGGAGTTGCGTAAGCAGCGTGGATCCCTCCAGGGAAGAGAGAGAGAGAGAGAGAGGAAGAGAGAGAGGGGGTGGGAGGGGAGGGGGGGGGTGGGGGGTAGTGCGTTCCATTCCAGAGGAAATTTCTGCGCGTGGGGCGAGAGTCCATGTGGAATTCTCAGTCTGGTTTGGGATATTGTAAAACACGGGGTCAGGTTTCTGCGTGTGTCAGACATCCGGCCGACCAGCAAAGAGGGAGAGAGAGTGATGGTGGGCGGGAGGGCGGGCGGGCGGGTGGGGGTGGGGGTGGGTGAGAGAGGTACCAAACATGGCAGATAAAACACAGGGAAACATTAAGTAAACGTAACACCAAAGCCTTGCAAAACAGCGGTGCCTTAACCGAGCTCTCGAGAAAGTACGATCGACCAGAGAAAAACTGAACCAAACTAAACCAAACTAAATGCTCGAAAGGCTCAGGGCACGTCTCTGATTTCAGTTGACATATGAGTGCACCGTTCAGTGGGGAACGTTTTGATACACAATGCCGATGGGAGAGAGAGGGAGGATTTTATTGCACTAAAAGCAAATTAATGGCTGTCTGACTGGCTGGCCGGCTGGCGGGCTGGCGGGGTGGGTGTGAGCGGGTATACTTGCCTGGGAGTGAGCTCGTGCGTGCGGGCGGGCGTGCGCGCGCGCGCGTATGGGTGCATGTCAAACTCTGCCACCGTGAAGCTCTCCGGGACCGGCTACCCCGCATGAAGGGCGCTCTAGCAAATGCAAGTTGCTGGTGTTATAGCTGTGTCGGGCACTGAACTTGGGCACATGTAGGATCAGAGCCCAGTAAGTAGGTGAGGTGTGACGTGTTCCCTCGTTCTGTCCTGTCTCTCGATCGCTCGCTCCCTCTCTCGCTACCTCGCGGTCAGCTTTTTCGGTGCCTGGTTCTGTCAGCGTCCAGCAATGCTGCCAGACGGACAGCCCCCTCGAAGCAAGGTTTTTTTTTGGGGGGGGCCGGGGTGAGGGGGAGAGAGGGGGGGAAATAAAGAGGACAACACTGGCTGAAAGGTCTCAGTGCTCCTCCCTCCCACCATCTCCCCCACCCCCCACACACGCACATACACACAGACCCAGACACACAATGATACACACACGCACACTCACACATACTCACACTCACACGCACGCACTCACAGACACGTTAACACACGTCTCCATACACCCACACACACAAATGCACTTACGCAGGTACGCACACTTACGCACTTACCCACCCACTCACTTAGGCACACACGCACGCGCTCGCTCACTCGCTCGCTCGCTCACTCACTCACTCACACATGCGCACGCCCACACTCAAGCCCCGCGTACTCAATCCGACTCATCACACGCCCAGACAGACAGACAAACGCATACGTGCGCACGCAAACACACGCTCGCACACGCGAGAAGAAAAAATTCAGGCACAAGGCGCGGTCGGGCACACGAGAACACGCGCGTGCGCACAGTCGCACCCAGTCGCAAACCAGCGCACGGCTATTACTCCAGGGCGGGACGAGACCCCTTTGGGCTTTCGTTGGGAATCTTTCAGAGGTTTCGGGGTCAAGTTGACGGGGAGTCCGTCAGTCGCTGACACCCGAACGCGATCGGACACGAAACACGTAAAGAGAAATCCGGGCGCTTAATTCCCGAGCGCGGTTGCAAACCGCAATCTGTTCAGGCCGGGCAAAAAGATAAACGTAAATAAATTAGCACAGGGCTGAAGACCAGCCGAGGTTAATCCCTTCTGCGCTCAAGCCGAAACTCTAACGGCATCGTTTTTTTCGGCAACAAGCAGTTTGATCGATGCATTACGGACGCAAAAACTATTTGATCCTTTAACCCGACCATTCTGCGCTCGGCCGGAGGAAACGAGACAATAAATCTCGCCTCCGAACTCAACCAACGCAGAGTGTATCCCCCCCCCCCCCCCCCCGGGCGGGACATTAAGACGATTCCGAGGCAGATAGGAAAATGTTTCTGAAGTTCCGTCAAACCAGCGCGTGAGACAGAATCGCTTTGCGCATTGTTACAAGTTTCTGAAGGCGACGAACGCTGTAAGCGAGAGAGAGAGGGGGAGACAGAGAGGGGGGGAGAGAGAGAGAGAGGGAGAGAGAGGGGGGGGAGAGAGAGAGAGGGAGAGAGAGAGAGAGGGGGGGGGAGAGAGAGAGAGGGAGAGAGAGAGAGAAAGAGGGAGACGAGAGAGAAAGAGGATGGAAAGAAGGAGAACATGAGAGATCTTACTATAAACTATATACTGAAACCCGAGACATTATTTCCTAACAGAAATCTATCTCATTTGTTCTGGAAAGAATCAACACTTTCTGCTCCCCCGTCTCTTGTCTCTCTTTTCTTCTCTATATATAGAGAGAGAGAGAGAGAGAGAGAGAAAGGGAGAGAGAGGGAGGAGGGGGAGAAAGAGAGAGAGTGGTGAAGAGAGATTGATATATATATATATATCTATACAGAGAGAGAGAGGCAATATACAAAATATAGAGAGAACACCGAGAGAGAAAACTGCGAGAGATGGAGGGAGAGAGCGAGCGAGAAGATACAATAGGAGAAAGCCAGAGAGAGAGAGAGAGAGAGAGAGAGAGATACAAAGAGAAGCAGAAAAAGAGAGAAACAGACGAGTGTGAAAACAAGAGATAGAGAGAAAATGAAGAGACAGGCGCACGAAGAGGACGGGAGAGTGCAAGGGGGAATGAGGGGAATGTGGAGAGAGAGGTAAAGAGAGGAGAGAGGCAAGCAGATAGACAGAGTGTGCGAGAAGGAGAGAGAGAGAGAGAGAGGAGGGAGGGAGAAGAGAGAGAGAAAGCGTGAGAGTGAAAAAAAGAGATAGAGAGACAGAACGTAAGAATTTGCTGGACGAAAGCCTGCCACCATCCTGGCCGTCGTTTGTACATGTTGTGTCCGAAACTATGGCCTGTATCCCCGAGAGATTATTTCCTGACAGAAATCAATTTAATTTGTCCTCGAAAGAATCAACACTTTCTGCTTCCCCCCCCACCACACCCCCAACCCCCCCCCCTCTCTCTCTCTCTCTCTCTCTCTCTCTCTCCTCTCTCCCTCTTCTCTCTCCCTCTACGGACCATATCTCATCGCGTACTTCTCTTAAGAGAGCAGAGATAAAGACGGACAGGTAAGCGAGCGAGAGAGAGAGAGAGAGAGAGAGGGAGAGAGATGGATGGATGGATGGATGGAGAGAGAGAGAGAGAGAGAGAGAGAGAAAGAAAGAGAGAAAGGAGCCAGCGATGTGGTCTTCGCTGAGATGGCAGTTTCCATTGTTCTGATGTCCCGTCGACAGACTAACATTCAGCTGCCGACAGCACAGAGCACAAAGGCTGCATTTTCCGAACCAGGGCTCCGTCTCTCTCTCTCTCTCTCTCTCTCTCTCTCTCTCTCTCGCTCTCTCGCTATCGCTCTCCCCTCCCCCCCACTCCCCCCCCCACCCCCATCGCTCGCACGGTCTGCCCCCAGCACCCCAACCCCCACCCCCACCCCCACCACCGAACAAGAACACATTCCCGCTCTCCAAAGCGAACACCACCAAACGACTGCTAAAAAGACACAGCCCCGACAAGACGGAAAAATCGTCGCGAGTGAACGATAAAGGCAGGGCTGTCTCTCTCTCTCTCTCTCTCTCTTTCATTCCCCCCCCCACCCCTTCTCTCTCTCTCTCTCTCTCTCTCTTTCTCTGTCTGCCTTTAAAATTAAACACCCCCCCCACCCCCCACCACCCACCCCTCTCGAAACAAAAACACATATCGCCCGCTTACATAACACCCGACGGTCTACACTTCGAGAAACAGTCCCACAACAAACAACACACACACACAAACACACCCCCACCCCACCCGTATCCTTCACAGACCTGAGCCCCAGCGAACGCAAGGCACGGTACGGTTAGCGAGCTAAAGAAATCCCGGGGCAGCGCATTTAAAAGAGAATAAAACTCGGGGAAGGTGGGGATGGGTGGGTGGGGGGGAGAAATATCACGCTCCACGCACACACACACACACACACACATAAATGCCACAGTTACCTCAAAAGCAGCTCATCGTTGCTCATAGTAATAGCAGAAGTGGGACAGCACATGCTTTGTGAGCCAATATCCTCAACAAAAGGCGGCTCACAACTGCTCAGAGACATCAATGCCACAGCATCTCCTCTCGCCCCGGTCTCAACACACCCGGTCTCCCTTCAATGCTGCAGCGGAGAATGGGGAGGGAAGGGAAGGGGAGGGGGGGTGAGGCGGGGGGGGGAGAGAGATGGTGTGTGGGGTGGGGGGGTGGAGGGAAGAGCGTGGAATCACTAAGCACAAATAATCCTCTCTGACATGTTGTGCTGTGCGGACATCTCTTACGTTAATGCACTGTGTGAGCCTCGAGGCCTTTGTGTCTGTGTTCAGCCTCTGCCCATCCTGTTTTAGGATTTAAGGGTCTATTGGGGTGGGAGGGGGGTTTAAGTGGGGTGGGGGGGGTGGGGGGTGGTGGGGGTGGGGGATTGCGACGCAAATAATAATCCACGCCGTTTCTCCCGCTTTGTGGAGCCACGTAGCGTAGCGGTCAGAGCGTTCGCCTCGCAAGCGGGAGGACCCGGGGTTCGATTGCCGGCCTGGCAGGGCCAAACCTCGGGCGAAGGTTTCCTTACTCCACGGCGGCGCACCCGCACGCCCACGCCCTCTGTTTACCCGGCAGTAAGTTAGTAGGAACCCGGCGGTTCACTTTCTGGAGGGTAATAATCCCACCCCAAATCCCTGACTGTCCCAATGCCTTGGGTGAGTTCCCCGTCGTCAACAGGAGTGCCCCCCGCCCACCCCCAACACCGACCCCCCCTCCCCCCGCCCGCACGTCTCCCCAGGCCGCCCATTTCTGCAGGTCTCCCGCAAACAGCCCCCGACGTTTATTGGAAAGAGTTTGACGCTGATGAGAAAGGATGGGACTTTCTCTGCACTCCACATCTCTCATCAACGTCACCCGCGAGCTGTCCTGGGTCACCAGAGCAGAACCACTCCGACCACGGCGTAGCATACATAATAATTCTATTACTTCAATACAGAATAAGAGTCCCTGCGGCCGACAAAGCGACTTGATTTTTTTTGGGGGGTGGGGGTGCGGCGGAGGGATTCGAACCCAAGTCCTCTCGCTCCCGAAGGCGCTAACTATTACGCTGCGGCAAAGAGGCTTAGAGAGGTGAGCCCACGACCCCAATCTGCGCACCCCCCGCCTTTACCGGGGAACGAGTGAGCGTTTTTTTTTATCGGGGGGAGGGGAGGGGAGGGTTGTCGGCTGAGACAACGGGAGAGAGAGAGAGAGAGAGAGAGAAACTCCCTTTTCTTTTTGAATAGCGCCTCAGGACCTCAAATCTTACGCCTCGGCTGAAGGACAGCGCCTCCGACAATGCAGCACTCCCCCTCCTCTCTCTCTCCTCCTCCCCCCCACACACCCCCACACACACCCCCACCCCAGCGCTACACCGGAGAGTCAGCCAAGATCGACGGTGTGAGCTCAGGAAGATAGACGGGAAGACTGATAACGAGCCTCACGGTCGCAGAGAGACACCGCGAAAGACACCGGCCCAACTCCAGCGGCAACGAGCGGTTACACCCTCCGCTCGGCGAGGGAGAGCCAGCGGGGTCGGGGTGGGGGGAAGCCAGACTTCGAGGCAGAGGTCACCAGGCGGGGAGAGGAGTCTGGTTTGTGCTCCGCGCTCGCGAGCGGACGGGCAGCCGAGTTCGTCGGCAGCTACAGAGCCATTAAAGTTAATCAGCAGCTCCAATATCAGCAAATCTCTTTATTATTAGGAGATCTGCTGATATAGGGTGGCTTTACCCTCCCTCCCTCCCTCCCTCCCTCTTCCTTCCTCCCTCCCTCCCTCGCTATCAATTCACTTTGCAGTATACCCCATCGAGCGCTTCGAGACGCGATAAGGCACTGACTCAAACGCAAGGATTATTAATTACTACTATTATTATTAATGATTTATTTTTATTGTTGTTAACAAGGTCTGAAAGTTTAACTAACATCCATTACCCGAACGCTATTCCAGCACAGTGCTGTGGGGGGGGGGGGGGGGGGGGGCAGTGGGGGGAAGAGGGGAGGGGGGGAAACACTGTGATTTTCGTAAAGTGTACACTTTGCGGGCGAAACGCGGCAGACAATTGCACCCAACAGTCATGCATTGAGTGACCCATAGACTATTATTTTATTTATCTCTTTTGATGGGATTATTACACCAACCCCCCCCCCCCCCAGGGAGCTGAGGGTGGGAGCTGAGGGTGGGTGGGGGGGGGGGGGGGGGGGGGGGGGGGGGAGGGAGCTGAGGGTGGGTGGGGAGCTGAGGGTGGGTGGGGAGCTGAGGGGAGGGAGCTGAGGGTGGGGTGGGGAGGGGAGCTGAGGGTGGGTGGGGAGTGGGGGGAGCTGAGGGTGGGTGGGAGCTGAGGGAGGGAGCTGAGGGTGGGTGGGGAGGGAGCTGAGGGTGGGTGGGAGCTGAGGGTGGGGAGCTGAGGGTGGGTGGGTGGGAGGGAGCTGAGGGTGGGTGGGGTGGGAGCTGAGGGTGGGGTGGGAGCTGAGGGAGGGAGCTGAGGGTGGGTGGGGAGGGGAGCTGAGGGTGGGTGGGAGCTGAGGGTGGGGAGCTGAGGGTGGGTGGGAGGAAGCTGAGGGTGGGGAGCTGAGGGTGGGTGGGAGGAAGCTGAGGGTGGAGGTGGGGTGGGGAGCTGAGGGTGGGAGAGAGCTGAGGGTGGGAGAGAGCTGAGGGTGGGAGTTGCGGACGGACAAGCAAAGGGGTGTCAGAGCGGGACGAGGAAAGCAAACCCCGGCTCGCGCTCCCTCACGAGGAATAACGGTCTTGCCGCTCGGCGGGAATTGAAGCGAGCGAGACCCGCCGACAAAAGCCTGGAGGGGGCGGCGGGGGGGGGGTGGGGGTTGCCGTGGTTACGCAATAAAGCGCTCTCGAGGATTAGAGCTTAAGTTGATGCGATGCTATCAACTTAATAGGACCTCTGCGACCCCTTTTATTTCGCGCATAATTTGTCTCCACGCCAACGTATTTAATGTACGACGGCTTACATCGCGGGGTCTGCCTCGGGAAAGCAACACCGGACGCTTGCGGGGGACGCGAGACGAGACCCGCGCCGGTCGCCAGTCACGCGCACACAGACTGGCATTCACGTGTCCACAAACATACCTAAACACACACGCGCCCGCGCGCGCACTTGCAGGCATTCTCACGCACACGCGCGCGCACGCACACTTCGAGCGCATACTGGCGTCCCAAGTGCGCACACACACGCGCACACACACGCGCACACACACACACCGCACACACACACACCGCACACGCGCACACATACACTGGCATTCGCACACGGCACAGACCTCCGCACAGTGAGGAGTTCTGACCGATTTCAGCCTCGTGCTGTTGAGACAGACTGAAGGTCTCTCGACATTCGCTCCCTGGGACGCGTTCCAGATCGGCCTCGGCTCTGCCCGTGGAGCGCAGCACGTGATGGGTTGCCTATGGTGGGAGGAGGGGAGGAGGGGAGTTGGGGGGTGGGGGGAGAGAGAGAGAGAGAGTCTATTTTTGGCGACTTCTTTTGTGGGGGAAGGAAGAAAGAAACGAGGCTCTTGCCCTTCACTAAAAGACGTCCTAACGGCTCCGCTGCGGGACTTCACAAATCCTGGAGCAGATCGGGCTGAGTTTGGAGCCCTCCGTCGTCTTAAATCCCAGTATTCCCGAAGTCCCCGTTAGTGCAGTCAGTAACGCTCTCTCTCTCTCTCTCTCTCGCGCCTCGGACTCAGAAGGTTGTGGGTTCAAGCTCCATCCTGAGGTCGGGACGAGGAACCACATAGCCGGAGCTGACAATCCCACCCTCCCCGAACAAAATTGCCGCGTTTCGCCCACAAACGATCCACTTTCGCAGCGAAGCGCTTTGAGACGTCCCAACGAACGCGACAAGGCGCCACGCCCGAAGGCAAGGATCTTTTGTATCCTGCGTATTAAGCCCGAAACCTTCCGCCCTTAAAAACCGCGGCGGACCCCGGTAATAAGATGGATTGCGTCGCCCTGCGAAGCGGCTCTGGTGCAGCTGCTCAGCCTTCGGAGCACATTTCCGACAGGCAAAGAGGTCGAAGATCAACAGGTTCACAGGGAAGGAAGGAGGGAGGGTGAGAGAGAGAGAGAGAGAGAGAGATGTGCCAGTTCTCACGGCTGTTGCTGTGGTAACCCATAAAGTACCTCGATCGCCGGTCTGGCATGTCATCTCCCTCGCCTCCTTCTCGAGACCCTCCTTCCTCTTCGACCTCGCCTTCGCTCACCCTCCTGCCTCCCATCCTCCCTGCCCTCCGCCCCTCCGATCCCAACCCACGCACACCCACACCCCCATTCTCCAACCCCCACACACAGCTCGGGTCCAAATCCCGGACTGACCAGCGCCCTGGGACGTCCTCCCGACGCGAAAGGCGCTATAATAGCAATAATGATAATAATAATTATGATAATAATCCTTGCACCCGACACAGCGCCTTATCGCGTCTTCGAGACTTTTCAAAGGGTATCACGGAACATACTGTAAAGAGTTTTGTGGGCGAAACGCGGCAGCCGATTGCGCACAGCGATGTCCCGTGAACAGTCGTGGATTGAGTGACCAAATTGTAATTTATTTAATTGGAGGGATTATTACCCCCAGCAAGCGATCCGCCAGCAACCGGGTGCCCGTTCCCTGCGTGTGTTTGGGGTGAGGAAACTTGGCTAAGGTTTCTCCCTGACCCGGGTCCGCTCGCTTGCGAGGCGAGAGCTCCAACCACTAGGCTACGGGAACACCGCGCATCACACTTCTTTTGCGCAAGGAACACTGGTGTCCCCTACCTCGGCGGAAAGACAATTAGCATCTCTCTCTCTCTCTCTTTCTCTCCCTTAGCGAAAGACGAGCGTTGCCTCCAATTCGTCTCGACTGCACGTCTTGTAGGTGAAACGCGGCCGCCAATTACGCACAGCGAGGTCCCCACAAACAGTCGTGGACTGAGTGACTACATTATTTTTTTTCAATTAATTAACTCATTTATTTTTGAAGGGATTATTATCCCCCCACCCCCCCCCCACCACCCCCGGAAAAATGTGTGTGGCAGCTACAGGGGGTGGGATGGGGGTGTGGGTGGGTGGAGCGAGAGGAGGGCGAGAAGACCTGGATTCTGTTTTCCATTCAATAACATACTTTTATCCAAAGTAATTTTCTCCGCCAGATGCTGATCTCTCTCAGGAAAGAAAACGGCTCATTTGGGCCAAGGAGCCGACTGCCAAACCTCGCAGTTGAGTCGGGTTTCTCTGTGGTTTCCCTGGCGGTGGCTGCTCTTGGAAGAGGCGCTGGTTAAAAAAAAAGTTCGCTAAAGTCCCCCAAATCCTCCTGTCTTCGTTAATCTGATTCTCTGCGCAGGAGCTTGAACTCCTCTCGATGCAACCAACGGGGTTTAGCAAAGTCCAGACCTCCGCACGGGAGGGCAACCGGTAATAATAGTAATAATAATAATAATAATAATCCTTGCACTTGATATAACGCCTTTTCACGTCTTTGAGACGTCTCAGAGCGCTTCACGGAATATACTATAAAGTGCGGTGACTGTGTGTTTTATGGGCGAAACGTGGCAGCCAATTGCGCACAGCACTGTCCCACAAACAGTTGCGGATCGAGCGACCACATTATTATTTTAAAGGGATTATCCCCCCCCACCCCCCTCCCCCCCCCCCGGAAAGCGATCCGCCAATCGACTAAAAAACCGAGTTCCTAAACTTGGTAAACAGAGGCGCGCGCGCGTGTGTCTGTGTGTGTGTGTGTGTGTGGAGTAAGGAAACTTGCCGATGGTTTCGCTCTGCCCGGGAATCGAACCCGGGTCCTCTCGCTTGCGAGGCGAGGGCTCCAACCGCCGAGCTACGGGACTCCAAGGGGCTTCTTGGTTAGTGAGGTTCCGGTGTGGCATTGGGCTTCCAGTTCATTGGGAATGAGGGGATGACTTTGAAACCCCTTAAACCACAGGAGAAGCCTCTTTAACTGACCGAGTTACGAGAGGAGTGCGGTCGAGGGTTCTCTTTTTTGAGATAAGATATTAAATTCTCACGTATAAATAGCTCCATGGGAAAGCTTGCCAGGCTGCTTTGAACAGTGGAGACAGAATATTCTCGTCAGCCATTGACTTTATATTATGTTGTAAGCCCAATTTCTGCAGAGTATTCCCCTGGCTTTGCGTTGCACCATAAGATGAGATTTGCGGTCAACGTGATTTACATTAATTATCATTGCAGTTGATGAGTCGGGGCATGACTGAAAGCACTTCGCAGGATTTACTGTAAAATCTGGAGTGACTGCGTGAATTGTAGGCGATCGCAGCGGCCAATTTGAGCAGCAGCAAAGAAAGAGAGAGAGAGAGAGAGAGAGAAATAGTAAAAGAGGGAGTGATAGTGGGGGTGGGCGTGGGGGGGGGGGGGATGAAAGAATGAGAGGGGCAGTAAAGGGGGAAGGGAGAGAGACGCCGAGGTTGTTGAGACAGAAGGACAGAGAGAGGGAGAAAGAGCAATAGACCGAGCTCGGCGAAACGCTAAGCGAAAGGAGAAAGATAGACAGAGTGAGAGACAGTGAGCTGTTGGAAGAGTGTATGAAGAGTCAACCATCACGCAGGCAGGGGCTGGGGACTGAGGTCTTGATGCGTGCGCTGCACAAATGCAGCCCTGTCCTCCATACACACGATGGCTCGCGAGTCTCTGGTGACTCCGCCATCAATGAGACCCTTTGTTGAGCAGCCTGACCCCGGAACGAGGACAATGAACAATGGGGGACCTCAGTATCTCCGCTCTGGGAAGAAACCTCACAGGACGCCAGCAAAAGCCTTCAGCCAGACCAGCAGACAGACCGACCGACCGACCGACCGACCTACCGTGGCCCCAACATTCCCAACACACGTTCGCCGAGAGACTTTTGAGCACAATCCAACCAACGGTTTGAACCCCAAACGCGGGAGCCCGGTCAGTCGGCCGTGGGAAGCAGTCTGACAAGCCCCTCCCGACGTGAAAGGCGCTGTTATTAATAATAATAATCCTCGCATTTGATGCGGCGCCTTATCACGTCGTCGAGACGTCTCAAAGCGCTCCACGGGACACACCGCAAAGTGAACTGACTGTGTATTTTGTGGGCGAAACGCATGCGTCCCCGCAAACAGCCGTGGAGTGAGTGAACCAAATCAGTTTGGGGGAATTCTTGGCCAGGAGTATAACGAGTCTCAAGTCCCGACACAGGGGCTCGAAGCCACGACCTTCTGACTCGGAGCCGAGAACGCTCCCAGGCTGAGCCGGGCGGTCACGCTTCCATTTTATTTCTGCTTGTTTTGACGCAATGAATAAAACTACTGGGCTTTGATTTTTTAAAAAAAAAGTATTGATATCCCCCCTCCCTCCCGCCCGCCCGCCCGGCCTTCGATAAATCCTGCTGCAGGATAACTACCGGATAAATTTTGCCAACATCTTATGGCAGTTCCAAACAAAATCAACCTTTGCCAACGAGGTGGAAGCAAAACCTGTCTCGCCTTAAAGTCCAGGATTCGTGGTGATCTAATAAATCAGCAGAATAGGCTCGAGGGACTTTATGAATTGGCCGACCAGGTGTCTGACCCACGCGGAAACCCGTCACATAAAAGTATCCCGAACCAGCCTGAGAGTTCCATCTGTGTCTGCCACCCACACGTATCTGGAACGGAAGGTGCCATCTTGCCCTCTCTCTCTCTCTCCAGAGGGACACATCCCACTTACCTAATTCCGGACAATATTAGGCGCAGGTTGGCAAGAGCCAAGGCTTGGGGACCCCAGAGTATGCGTTAGGGTAAGTGCTGGGGCTTAACCGGCTAAAGCAAGTCTCAAAAGGCTTACTGGCAAGCTTTCCCGCTGCTTGTCCAGCGAGGACCACCCTAACCTGCAAGCCCCAAGGTTAGGGCCTTGGGGCTTCCAGGGTTAACATGGAGCCGAGCGAGTGGGAGGATTCCCTCAGCGACCGGTCCGCCCTTCCAGGTCCTGCCGATGGGCCAGGCTTGGGCTGGGCTGTCATCAGCGGTGCCCTAGAACACTGCGGACCGGCCTGGCTCAGGAACTGGACTGGAGACCGTCACAGAGGGCTGGCTCGATTCTGACATTTTCTTCCCCAAACTCTAACCCCCCTCCCGCCCGCCCCAGGAAAGTTCCACTGTGGTCCATCTGGTCTGTCCGTAGGGGAGGGGGGGGAAAAAAAAAAATCAAGACGCGCATTATAAACAGCGGGATTGAGGAAAGAACGGAAACTTGGGATCACTTTATAATTAGAATAACATTCCAACATTAACAGAGACACGCAATGCGGGACACCACCTGTTTGGCTCGGAGAGAGGGAACGGGGAACTCTGTCAATGTGCTAAAACAATACGCACGTGTTTAATCACAGTAATAATAATCCTTGCTTTCGACGTAGCGTCCCGTCGCGTCTTTTGAGACGTCTCAAAGCGTTCCACGGAATGTACTGCAAAGTTAATTAACTGACCACGTGTTTTGCGGGCGAAGCACAATTGCGCACAGCGGTACCGCGCAGGCAGTTTTGTAGACCGAGTGACCCGTTTATAATTATCTTATTTATTTGTTTCTTCGAGGGGCTTTTTAATCAGCTTCGGAAAGCAATCCGCTAATCAGCTTAACAACCGGGTCGTCAGCCCAAACAGAGACGCGTTGAGTAAGGAAACTTGGCCAGAGGTGTCTCCCTGCCCGGGAATCGAACCCGGGTCTCAGATTCAAAGAGAATTCGGTCCAACGCCTCGAAAAAAAACACACGCACACACACACACACACACTCAGCGAGAGGAGGCCAACAACAACAACGACGACAACAACAAATTGCCTTTATCTAACGCCTTTCACTTCACTCAGACCAAGAGCAGAGAGAGAGAGAGAGAGAGAGAGATCGCACGCTGAATGCGATGATAAAAACGAGTACAGAATTAATCGGGACACGTTTTAAAGCAAAAAAAAAAAAAACCCAACACATTAACAATTCTCACAGCATCGGCGATGACTTTGCAAGATGCTTAACGACACTCAAGACGAGACGAGAGAGAGAGAGCCGGCGAATCCTATAAACGGATCGCCCCGAGAAAGAAAGGCGATAATTAAAGAGACTTACCCCTTTGACTCGCGCTGCTAAACTCTGACCGGGTGACGTCAGCCGAACACATTTCAGAAGCTTTTCTAAAGGACAACTGAACGCAAATGGCAAATGTGGGTGAGCTGGAAGGTCAACTATTACTGCTACACTGAGGGCTTTTGTTGAGCTGCGTTGAGTTGAGTTGAGCGCCGCGTTCAGCCAACCTACAGATAAACACAGCAACTAAACTCCCCCCTCGAGGTGCCGCCGTTTACAAGCTGGGCACGCAGGACGTTGCTTTGTCGAGCGCAGGAAGTCATCTTCTTTTTTGGTGTAGGGGGGGGGTTTGGGGGCAGACGCAGGCGCCCGCAAAATTGCCTTCGCGTGGCGCCCGTCGCGTCCCAAGGCACGCCGGGCGCATCCGAAAAGCGCCCGTCACCATCCCCAAGAGTCTCCAAACCAAACGATTCGGAGGTCCGCGCGTACGGGTCGGTCTTCGGCTCTGTTGGTAGCGCTCGCACCTCCGAGTCGGAAGGTTGCGACGTTCGAGGGACTCGGAACTCACGTAGTCCAGGGCTGACACTCCAATGCAGCGCGAGGGAGCTCGGCCTTGTTGGATGTGCCGTCCTTCCTTTGGATGAGGCGTTAAACTCAGGTCCCATCTGCCCGTTCGGGCGGATGTTCAAGATCCTATAGTTCTATTTGAAAAGAGAAGGCGGTTTCTCTCTCCCGGTGTCCTGGCCAACAATCCTGTGCGCGCGCGTGTGTACGTGGGTGTAATGGCATCAGTGTAATTTCGTGTGCGTGTGTATTGCTGTGCACGCCTCTGTGGTTTGTGTGCGGCGTGTGTCGGTGTATGTGTAGTTTGCGTATGTTGAGACGTCTCGAAACGCTTGACAGGGCATACTGTAAAACGTAGTGACTGTGGCGAAACGCGGCAGCCAATTGCGCGCAGCAGCGCCTCCCGCGAACAGCCGTGGATTGAGCGACCCAATCGATTTTTTTGTTGCTTTGGGGATCATTACCCCCGGAAAAGCGACCCGCCAATCGACTAACCTCCGGGTTCCCGCTTGCTGCTTGCGGGTTAAACAAGAGGCTTTTTAAATGAGTCCGGCATTGCGGCCTCAACCACCTTTCCTGGCAACCTGTTCCGGGCGACGCTATCCGCCTGAGCGCTTTTACAACCGTCTCGCCGCGCGGCTTCGGGATGCTGTGTCGGTTTGGGCAATCACCTTCTGTTTTGCCTTATTATCCTGTTACATTTACTCGAGTGGTCCTTTGGTGCCTGCTCAAAGATTAGAGTTTGCAGACACCGCAACACTTTATTTGTTAAGGACGCTTCACTAGGTGGAAATAAAGCAAGGCTTTCAGCCTCGCTGCCTCTGCTAAACTACCTGACTCTTTTTTTTTTTAAGACGTACGTACACACATAATGTTGTCAGCGCACGGTTCAGTGTGTTTGCACTGCGCTTCAACTGGCTGCAGCGTTGGCGCACGAAATACACTTGGTCACAGCTATTTAGTCCTGTCCTGTAGCTCAGTGGTTAAAGAGCGCCACGGCTCGCCAGCAAGAGGACCCGGGTTCGATTCCCTGGCGGATCGCTTTTTCCGGCGGTAATAATTCCTTCCAAAAGTAAATCAATCAATCGGTCGCTTCCATCCGCGGCTGTTTGTGGGGACGCTGCTGTGCGCAATCGGCTGCCGCGTTTCGCCCGCAAGAATGCACAGTCAATTCACTTGACAGCGTATCCCGTGAAGCGCTTTGAGACGTCTCGACGACGTGATAAGGCTCTGTATCAAACGCGAGGGTTATTATTATTATTATTATTTACAGTGAAACTCTTTGTAATCTTTAATAATAATCTTTGTATTTTGAAAAAGTGCCTTATCGCGCTGTCAAAACAGTCTCAAAGCGCTTCACGGGGTGTACCGTAGAGTGGAGTGACCGTGTGTTTCGTGGGCGAAACGCAGCAGCCAATTACGCTACCATGGAGCACACACCACCCCCCCCCCCCACCCCACCCACACCCTCGGGACGCTATGGCTTAGAAAGACCACCCTTTGTCCCTTGTGAGCCCTCGGCTCAGGAACCACTGAGTGATACCACGATCCATGATTGACGTATCACCTCCACAAGACTTGCTGGGGTCAACATCCACCCCCAGGGCAGGAATCCATTCCCTTAGCCCAGACCTGCTCCACCTGAGCAATGCAGCTTTCAGTCTCTCCCCCACCCCCCACCCACACACACCCACCCCCGGCGCTCTCACCCCCACCCCCGCCCCCACCCTCCCAGCTCCAGTCACCCCTCCGTCAACCCTGCTGTTGCATTCCAGCATCTGTGCCTTGAGGTTATCCACGTGTCAGACAGCGAGCGAGTCAGCTTCTTGTTAACATTGGCCTCGGGTTTAATTTGTGGTCTGGTTAGAGTCAGGACGGTGCTGCAGGGAATTTTTTTTTTGGTAACCAGGTGTCTGACACGTGCGGAAACCCATCACCGTTGCTTAAGAGTCTCCAAACCCCGAGCTGAGAATTCCCTGCATCCCAACTGCACCTGGAAATCCCAGAGATAGATTGTCGGAATGGAATTATTTCTCTCTCTCTCTCTCTCTCTCGTCTCTCGCTCCCCCTCCCTGGAGGGACACATCCCGCTTACCTAATTCCGGAGAGTATTAGGCACAGGTTAGGCAAGATCCAAGGCCCAGAGTGTGCGTCGGGATAACTTGGTGGAACAGTTTTTTCTCCCCGCGTGCGGGTTGGGAGAGACGCACACCCCCCCCCCCCCCCTCCTCCCTCCGCCCCTTCTCTCCAAATTGGGGTTCAAAGCCCAAAGCCCTTGGGTTTTGCGAGAGCCAATGTTTTCGGAACGGAGATGATCTGGAACCTGGACAGATAATAACTGGCGTTTGCTGGGTGTAATGGAAGCAGGTCAAATAATCATAGCTTATTTATATGCACGGATCTAAATACCCATGATTAGCTGAGTCTCTGAATGAGGACAATCAAAATCCGCAATCAGTTCGACAGTTAGCACCCGGGCCTCACATTTATCAGCGTTTAACTCTAAATATAACCACTGTGTTATTACGGTACCAATGTAATAGCCTCTCTCTTGCCCCTCTCCATGTGGGTTTTTAAACCGGCGGAAAAGGGCATCAGCTCATCAAAACGTTTGCTCTTTCATACGAAGATCCCAACCAAAGCGAACACTTGCTATTATCTGCCAGCGGCGGAATAGTAATCCGTCACATCTCTTGCCATGAAACTGGAGGTTTTATTTCTTTCGCGATTTGCCGCCACGTTATCTCTTCCCATACATAAACCCTCCACTAATAATAATAATAATAATAATCCCGGCGGTTGATTTGGCGCCTTATCGCGCCTTCGAGACGCCTCAAAGCGCTTCACAGGATGCACTGTAAAGTGGAGAGACTGTTGGACCTGCAACTGTCTTGAACTCGATCCGTCGGGGAATGGGGAGCCAGTGGAGCCAAGCGAGGGGGGGGGTGGGGGGGGGGGAGATGCTGGAGAGGATAAATGTAACTCGGGTGGGTGACCAGAGAGCTCTGTGGGTGGGGGAAATGGTTGCGAAACGGAAAGAACGCTGACATAACCACTGTAACCTCTTCTTGCCGTGAGAGCGAAAGAAAAGTTTAAATAAGAAATAAGAACAAGATGATCCCAGTCCCGAGGGAAAGGCAGATGGCTGTTCGGATTGCGAGGGAGAGATAAGAGATGTGTGGGAGGGGTGGAGAGAAGGGGGGAAGAGAGAAGAGAGCGAGAGGAAGGGGGAGAGAGAGAGAGAGGGAGCGGGAGAGAGAGGGAGAGGAGAAAGCGAGGGGGTGGGAGTGGGGGAGGAGCGAGAGGGGGGTGGTGGGAGAGAGCGAGAGCGGAGAGGAGAGAGAGGGAGAGAGTGAAGAAAGAGAGGGTGGGAGCGAGACGGAGATAGATGGGAGCGAGAGAGAGAGAGAGAGGAGGAGAGGGGAGAGAGACAGAGGTGGTGGTGGGGGGTGGGGGGGGGGTAAGAGAGACAGAGACGGAGAGAGAGAGAGAGAGAGAGACAGAGAGAGAGAGAGGGTGGAGGGGCAGAGTCCTGGTCACCTGCTCATGTGGACGTCACGATAATGTTAAATCCTGCATGAGACCCAAATGTCAACAATAAATATTTCAACGGCAGAAAAAAAAAATGTGTGAGACTGTCCCTTGATTTGATTACGCCTCGTCTGAGAGAGGTTGCGGAGAGCTGGACTAGGAGCTCTGTGGGCGGGCGGGTGGGTGGGTGGGTGGGTGTGGAGGGGTGGGGGCAGCTTGAAGCTCTCCACGTCAAGCCTTTGGATTCGCAGTCCAGCGCAGCACTGGGTTGCGTCTGTCACAGGTGCCGTCTTTCAACGAGAGCTCGAGAAAACCAAACCACCACCTATCGCTCGCAAAATACACGGTCAGTTCACTTTGCCATGGTTCAAGTTCGCCCCAAGTTCGTACCTGTCCCCAAATGCCTTGACCAAATCCCTCCCCACCCACCTCCACCTCAATCAATCGCAGGCCATCCACCACTGAACGACTCTTAAAGCTCTCACCTGCCTCGCAGGTAACTGGCGTCAAGTGCAGTGACTGCCTTGTGCGAGGAAAACTCAAGGGCCAGTTGGCACCACAGCGATGTCCCACAAACAGCCGTGAATTGAGCCACCGATTTTACCGGGTGGTTCGTTGGTCAGGACAACCGGAGAGAGAGAACCTCTCTGCTCTTTCTGCTCAGGTGAACCCCCCCCCACCCCCCTCCCACTCCCTCCCACTACATGTCACCATCGGTGGCCAAACCTTCAGTCAAGACGATTCCCTAACCCTCCCACCTCGCCCCCCCCCCCACCCACCACCCCGGATAAAATCGGTCACTTCACGACTCTAATTGCCAGCCATTGCCCCGCGCTAAACTGGCTGCCCCGTTCGCCCAGGAAACACACAGTCACTACGCTTTACAGTAAAATCACGTGACAAGGAGACATTACCAAATACAACGATCCTCGTGGCCAAATACAACGACAATTATTGCTTAATAATAATAAAGTAATCACACTCTTTTCACTGTAACGAACCAACCGGTATTCGATTCACAGGACAGCCATAACCAATGCTCGGACACGCAATACGTTGCCCTCTCTCTCTCTGATCTTTGACCTGATAGAATTCAGCTCCATCAAACGAGCGCCTGAATTCGGCCCGAGGGGCAGACGAGAGCTCCAGCCCAGTCGGGGGTGAGAGGAGAAGGTTTTGCTTACCTTTGTAATGATCCGGGCAGCTCAGCGTTGCTCTGCCTGCAAAACAGAACGACGAGGCAACAGACGTTAAGCAAATAGGAGAAAGGAGAGAGACCGAGAGAGAGAGAGAGAGAGAGAAAATAATAATAAATAATCGTTACATTTGCTGCAGCGCTTTCACGTCGGGAGAACGTCCCAGAGCGCTTCCCAGGATAATAACGTTAATAATAATAATAATAATAATAATAATCCGTGCATTTGATACAGCGCCTTGTCACGTCTTGGGAGACGTCTCAAAGCGCTTCGCGGGACACGCCGTAAAGTGACTGCGTACTTTTTGCCCTTAAGGTTCAGCCACTGTGCTGACTCCCCCCCCCCCCCCACCACCACCACCACACCGCCAACAACCTCCCGACTGCGGCGGTGTGATAAACCCACGCAGCGCACTGAACTGTGCCTGAACCAGCGTCAGGCACTATCAGTGCTCGAGTCAGCGTTCCCCCGCGTTATTCCGGGAAAGGCAAGCGTTCGAGGAGGAGACGGTTTCCCCGGGAAACCAGCGACGTTGAGACTACGCTTTGGGGGTCGCGTGCGGTCCAGTGCCCGATGCCGATTTGCCGACTTGCTTTTCTAGACGCCTGAGGGTAAGGGCAGGTATCCTCCCATTAATCTCCAGCACATTAGGACTCTCGCAGCCCCCACCCCGAGGGGGAAAACCTCTTAAAACTTTCAGAAGGCTCCAGCGCTTTCACAAGCATCCGCTCGCACTTCAAGGCTAACGCTCTGATGCTGAGACTTGTACGCAACGATGAGCCTCGAAAGGTTGTGTCAAGCTCGAGCGCACCACAAGACCAGGTTCAAAGCAGCCCCATTCGCCCCCATTTCCAGGACCAGATCTCGCGCACAGCTAAAGCAGCCACTGATGCTAATTTTTGGCATGGGGGGCGGGGGGGGGGGGGTTAACTGCTGGAGTCTAACCAGCTAAAACCCGCATAGCTTCTCATTGATAGCGCTGTCCGGCCGGCTTTCCCGCTGCTCGTCCCGCTGGGACCGCCCTGCCCGAATAGGGCTTCGGGCTTGCAGGGTTAACAGGAGCGGAGAGAAAGACGGAGAGGGGAAAGGTGACCGAAACGGCAGGAAAAAAAAAGATGGGTCTTGAGTTGGACCGCGAACCGAGGTGAGTGAGTGAGTGAGGGAGGGAGGGAGGGAGCGCGAGCCGGTGAGTCGGAGGGATTCCAACGCAGAACTCCAAAGGGTTCACAACTCCTACAGGGAATCATTTCTGGCGTAAGATTACCCCGGGGAGGAGGTGTAGCAATGTAAGTCGGCGAAAATAGAGACCTGCGGCGGTTCTAAGTTCTTCTCAGCAGGCTTTAAATTTCTTATGAAGGTGTCAGATTGCAGTGTACAAAGACATCGCCGAGCGGTGGATTGTGTATTGATCCGCGCAGCATTTTTCGCCTCGGAATAAAGTTATTGCTGTTTTTAAGGCACCGTGTGTCACTTTGCCCTATGAGCTTTTCTCATTCTCCGGACAGAAAGGCTTACCCTTCAGGCTCGTGTCCCTGAACTGGCCAGATGTATAACAGGAGGAGGCTTTTTATTTACCCTGATAAGGGTATCAGTTAAAGATAACAATAATAACCCTTGCATTTGATACTGCGCCTTATCGCGTCTTCGAGCACTGTTCCCTGTGTCCTGGCCAACAATGCTTCCCCACCTCCACCCCCTCTGCCCCCCCCCAACCTTGAGGGACATTGCCATCCACAAATTGGCGGCCGTGTTCACCTTCAAATGCACAGTCACTCCACTTCCATCACGAATCCCGTGAAGCCGAGTTATTAGTTCGTCATGGAAAGGGAAGTCGACGACCCACGCTGCGTCACTCGCACGCACACACACACACGCACGCACGCGCACACGCGCGCACGCACGCACACAGTGTCTCGGTCCCTTGTACATGCAGTGTTACAGTGACACTATTACACACTCGCCTTGTCTCGCAGTCACACTAGTGCACACGCGGCATGTCTCACAGTGACACGCGTGCACACTCACAGTGTCTCACAGTGCCACGAGTACGCACTCAGCGTGTCTCGGTGACACGAGTACACGGGAGTCCAGAGAGGTATTTAATGAGTAGCGTCCGAGTATATTATTCAACAAAGCTGAGTCTCTACACCGCACGTTTTGTTGAATTAACCTCAATAACTGCTGCGTAACAGTCCATTTAATGTTTTATTTAAGCACGTACTGGAGGCCACGTATTAAAAATTAAATAAGCCGGGCCCTGCCAGTCACTGAAACAAGTAGCCGTGTGCTACACACAGCCCTGTTCTCTCGGTGCTGTTCAACGCCCATCGGGTCACCTGGCTCCTACTTTGAGCTTAATGTTTCAGGGCAAAGCGAGTGACACGAGAGCAGTTCACGGACTACATCTGGTGACACGCATGACAAAGCACACACACACACACACACATGCAGACAAGCACGCACACGCGCGCGCGCACACACACACACACACACACAGCCACGCATGCTCTCTCACACACCTATATACATACATGCCCACATATGTCTGCGCAAACACACGCAAACACGCACACACACACACACATTCACCGACCTCGGCGAACACGGAACCCGGGACACGCTCAACGCAAATCAGATCATTATTTATTTGCAAGTAATCACGCAGAGAGAACCAGGAGGTGGGTTGACAAAGTGTGAAAAGCCCTCCGAACTCCCATTAGCAACCAATCTCCTCAATCATTAATAGCTGCGTTCAGTCCTTCAATCCGAGGGGTGAGGTGACTGATGCTCAGCAATGGTCTCAAAGCACATTGTCGTTTCCCTTCGATCATCGCACTGGTATTGGGGAGGGAGAGTATTGCGGTTAGAATAATCACGTTAATGATAATAAGCCGTGCGTTTGATGCAGCGCCTGATCACGTCGTTGAGACGCCTCAAAAGCGCTTCGCGGGCGTAGACCGTAAAGTGTATTGGGTGGGCAAACTGCGGGAGCCAACTACGCACAGCAGCGTCCCACAAACAGTCGTGGTTGGAGCGACCAAATTATTAATCAATCAATCAATCAATCATTTAAGGGATTATTACCCCCAGAAAGCGATTCGCTAATGGACTAACAACCGGGTTCTTGCTTACTGCTGGTGTAAACAGAGGCGTGTGTGTGGGGTAAGGAAACTCGCCTGAAGGTTCGCCCCTCGCCGGGAATCGAACCCGGGTCCTCTCGCTTGCGGGGCGAGGGCTCTTGACCACCGCGCCACGGGACGGGCCGAAGGGGTTTTCTTCGTCCGAGCTAATCCCTGTGATCTTCCCCGCTTCTGTCCGTTTTCCCAGCGCAAGAGCAGGGAGAGGATCTTTTCACAAGATACTGCCTGGCTGAAGCTTAGCCACTGTTCGAATCCTCGGTACCCCCGTGGGAGTAAATAACAGCTTGAACAGGCGCCGTCGCTCTGAAGGTTAAAGACGTGAATTTGTTCCCTTGCGATGACCCTCATTGTCCAGGACCGTCAAAAGGCACACGTGACCACCAAGCGATGTAGACGGCTCGCAATCCTTTCACCTACACAGCCTCCGCGAACCCCCCCCCACCCCACCCCATCACCTACCCAGCCTCCGCAACACCCCCATCCCCCCCCCCCACCTAAAAAAAGCCTCCCACAACCCTCCCGCTGGCCTATTCCGCAGAGCTCGAAGCCACCAGAAACGGCAAGCACTTAAGGCGAGGGAGTCAGCCGAGCGCACACAGATTCTGTCACAGCTGAATAGCGCGGACTGGTAAGTACTACTGCCTCCCCATTAGCCCCCCCCCCCCCCCCACCCCCCCCCCGCGTAAATATTCTCCTCGTTAAAGCACGATTATCCAGGCTTTACAAAAGGAAGCAAGCGGAGCATAGCTTCAAAGAGAGAGCGAGCCCGGAAACACAACTGGAGCACGCGTGTGTGTGTGTGTGTGTGCGCGCGACACACACACACACACACGCGCACACACGGTGCAATGCCACTCGCTTCACCGACGACAGGACTCGCGTTTCACCCACACAATACACAGTCAATTCGCTTTATGGTCTTTGAAAAGCGTTGAGACGTCTCGACGACACGATAAGGCGCTATGTCAAATGCAACGATTATTACTACTATTATTATTATTATTATTATTATTATAATAGTCAAGGGACCACAGCAGACAGTGGCATTATGTGTAACATGTCTTCTGGAATTATTTGCTGCACGATCAAGGTCTGAAGAGAAATTGCTTTTCATTTCGTCTCCAGTTCGGACTCGTCAAACCGTGTGTTCTTTCTGACGACTGACAGCTGCTCCCGGTATCCAGGCCAAATCATTCACAACGCTGTCAACGCTGCTGAATATCAATAACAATCACAATCACAATAATAATCCCTGCATTTGACGCGGCGCCGGCTCACGTCTCAAAGCGCCTCACAGAATATACTGCAAAGCGAATTGATTGTATGTTTTGTGGGCGAAACGCGGCAGCCGATTGCGCACAGCAGCGTCTCCACAGACAGTCGTGGGTTGGAGTGACCAATTTATTATTAGTAGTATTGTTTCGAAGGGATTATTACCCCCGGAAAAGCGATCCGCCAGTCGACTGACAACCGGGATCCTACTTACTGTTGGGTAAACAGAGGCGTGTGGAGTAAGGAAACTCGCCCAACGTTCGCCCCGGGAATCGAACCCGGGTCATCTCGCTTGCGAGGCGAGCGCTCTAACCACTGAGGCTACAGGACTCCACATTCCTCTGAGTCCTTATTTCTCGGCTCTTTTTGGAACGAGACATTAAACCGGGGACGTTAATCCTCAAATAAAATCGGTCACTTCAATCCACGGCCGTTTGTGTGGGGGAACGCTGCTGTGCGCAAATGGCTGCCGGGTTTCGCCCCACAAAATACACAGTCGATTCACTTTACAGCATGTCCCGTGAAGCGCTTTGAGACGTCTCAACGATGTGATAAGACGCTGTGTTGAACGCGAGGATTATTACTATTATTATTGTTATCTATCTCCTTTGCAACCTCAGGTCTCAGCCCTGGTCCAGTTGGTAGTTCGATCGGTGGCTTCCGCCGTCAGACGGTTGTGGGTTCAAGCCCCGCAAGTCAGGGGCTTTCGAGCTCCGATTCCCCTCCGATGTCGGAGGTGAGCGAGTGAGGCGTTCCATCCGCGGAGGGGGGGGGGGGGAGGTCAGAGAAGCCAAGCCTCTGATTGGAAAGGGAAGTGTCCAGCCCTAGATTGCGGCACAAGTTACCAACGATACAATCAAAACACGTGACCGCAATCCCCGGTGGAGCGCTTCGCAAACGGCTCGAAGGTTTACGCCCGGCGCAAACGCATGGAATACCATTAATGACTTGGCGGGGGCGGTCACATGGGACCGCGGTGGCTTTTGCCCCCTGTGTTGAGGGGCGCGATATAAATGCAAGTCGCCGTTGTTTTGCCGTTGGCTCCTGGTCCGAACGCCGTTCCCGTATACGGTGCGTAACCGAGGTGAGCGGGGAGCGCGGGCGAACGAGCGAGGAACGAGCGCGAGGGGAGGAAGAACACAGTGGAGAGGAGAGAGGGGTAGCGGAGGGCGGGGGCAGCAGATACAGGCAATGGGAGAGAGAGAGAGAGAGAAGAGAGACAACGGCGGGTGGCAAGAGATACATCACTGACGTGAAACACTTCAGCGGTAAAAACTCAAGCGCCTTATCACCTTGGGGGAAGACATTTTTATTCCATTTGGGTCTAAACCCCCCCCCCCCCCACTCCCAAAGCATGGACCATCGTTATCGCACTCTGTGATCAACCCCCTCTCTGACTGGACACACATTCCTTGAGGCTATCGTTAATCACGGTTAGGTTCCAGCTACACACACACACACACACACGCACGGGAGCGGGAGGGGGCAGTGGGGGAAAGGAGACTCCCTCTAACAGCGTGGACCAGGGAGTCAACTAAGACCCCGGAGGTCTTTGCAGTGTGTTACTGAAAGTTGATTCAATAAAGCTGGACGGTTTCTCGACGAGGTAAGGATCCGCGCTTACCTATTCCATTCCATAACCCCTCATCTACCGCACACACACACACACACACACACACCGCACGCGCACATACCACGCACCGCGCGCGCGCGCACACACACACACCACAAACCAAAGCTCCTCTCACAGCCTCGTTTGATCCCACCTCAAAGATGGCAGCTCTTCCAATACAAGGAAGCTCCCTGCACCGCACTCGGTCAACGTTTAACAACAAGCGCCCTCCACGCCGGGTGATGTCTCATAGCGCTTAAACAGTGGCGGAGCCTGACTCCGAGACGGGGGTGTGGGGGGCGGGGGGGGGAGGAGGAGGTGGCCGTAAGCAAGGTCGAAGAGGAAGATCTTCAGGCGGGACTTGAAAGAGGGGAGAGAGTGGGCAAGGCGGAGGGGTTGAGGGAGAGCGGTCCAGAGTTTCGAGGCGCAGCGGCTGAAAGCGCGAGCTCGGACGGCGGGTCGGAGGGCGCGAGGGACGGGCAGGAGGCAGGTGCCAGTCGAGTGGAGTGAGGAGGTCGGAGAGGGAGGGAGGGGACGGGGAGTGAAGGGATTCGAACGTGAGATTTAAACACCGCTGGGAAGAGGGAGGGGAGGGCCAAAGTTATTTGGAAAGAATATTGCAGGGGTTATAAGGGCAAAATATTGAACACAAGGTGATTGAGTGTGCCAGGAACATGATTGGGGCTGATGGAAAATTTTTAATACAACACTAACTGAAGGAGATATAATGGGTTGGGATGAATAACGTAGAGTGTGAAATTGGAGGATTGTCCTCAGTTTTGCTTGTTTTACCGTCAAAAAAATAGCGACTCCCTCGCTCAATCCACCACTGTTTGTGGGAGGGTCACAAAATATTCACAGTCACTCCACTTCACGGCATATTCTGTGAAGCGCTTTGAGACACCACGAAGACATGATATTAAATGCAAAGACTATGATTATTATCATTGTTGACAACAGCCACACAAAACTTTGCAGATCTTTGCCTCAGGAGACAAAGTAGAGGGGACGGGGGGGTAAAATAATATGAATAATAATCCTTGCGTTCAATATAGTGCATTATCACATCTTCTGCTGTCGAACGGTGCCGAGGGATCGTTTAACTTCCACCTGAACAGGCAGATGGGACCTCGAATAACTAATTTACGTACTGCCAAACCAAAATGGTTCATTAAATAATTTAATTTAATTATATTTATTCTATTGTGTTATCGACGTGACAAGGCAGGCGCTAAATCAAACGCAGGGCGTATTACGTTATTTGCCGCTGACGTTTGTAACCTTTCTTTTTCGTGAGTAAAATTGCTTAAATTAGCTTAACTATTCAGTATTCAAATCACTTACTAACGTACTGGCTGACGATTTGCCCCCCAGATTAGATCCGTCAATCACTTAACGTTAACGGCTGTTTGTGGGACTCGGCAAAACTCCTAGCTGTTTATACACTCCAGCAGAAGACAATAATAATAATAATAATAATAATAAAACTAAATGACATATTGAACGTGGACATTTGCGGCAGAATAAAACAAACATAACTCCTGTCATCATCGGTGCAACGGGCACCGTTAATAACACTATTCGGAAACAGCTCGACAAGATACTCGGTGAACGAAACATCAAACTCCAGCGGAACGTAGCTCTTATAGGAAACTCAAACACACTAAGAAATGCAGCATTCATTCATATGTAACGTCGCAGTGGTATCGGTCTTCCTGACCCTTCGCTGAGAACCACTTAGAAACTATCTATTATTTGTTATATTATTATATTATTATTATGTCATTACAGTGTAAATGACTCATTTAAACTGTACTAACGTAATAATAATATCATAATAACATAATAATCTCATAATAATATAATAATATAATATAATAAGAATAACAATCCTTGCACTTGATAGAGTGCCTTATCACGGTGATGACATCTCAAATCCCTGCAAGTGGATTGACTGTGTATTTCGTGAGCGAAATGGGGCAGACGGTTTGTGCACAGACGTGTTCCCCGAACAGCCATGGAATGAGTGACCCATTTTTTTTATTGGGGTGGGGGGGGGGGTGGGGAGAACTGAATGTCAGCCAGGACACCGGGGGAGAGAGAGAGAGAGAGCGCGACGCGGGGAGAGAGAGAGAGAGAGAGAAACTCCCTTCTCTTTCGAATAGGCGTTGGATTGTTATTACTATTATTATTATTGTTGTTATTATTGCTGTTATCATTGGACTGGGAAGCGAACTGACCGTGCGTTTTGTCGGGGGCCAAACTATTTAACAGTGAATCGATCGCTGAGATTTTGCCCTGAACGTTATCAATCTGCGTCGCCGTTCACTCTGTTACTGTGTCTCAGGCTCTCAACAGGGAAGTCTGATCAAAAGTGCTGCTGTTTCAACGAGATGAGCCGTTTAAACGCAGACGCCAGAAAGATCAAAGGGAAAAGGTGGGGGTGGGGGGTTTGGGGGGGTGGGGGGGGGGGAGGAAGGGAGGAACATCAAAGGGTTTGTCTTTTAAATGCGGGCAACTTGATTCAAACGGTTGTGCGGACGTGACGAGAGATCGGGGAAACAGCCCCCTTTCGTATTCCCCCCCCCCCCCCCCCGACACACACACCAACACCTCCTTTTCTGGGGCGTTCGTTAAACAAACCCAAATTTGGGAGCTTGGAGAGAGAGAGCGAGAGAGAGAGAGAGAGAGAGAGAGAGAGCGCTTTGAACCGTGAGCTGACAACATCCTGGCAGTGATGTAATAAATATTAATGCAACGCTTAGCAACGAAATAAATCAAAAAGATTCCCCCACCCCCCACCGCTGTTGACACAGCGCCTTATCGCGCCGTCGAGGCGGTCTCAGAGCGCTTCGCAGGATGCGCTGCCAGGCGGAGTGACTGTGGATGTGCGGGCGAAACGCGGCCGCGACTGCGCACGGCAGCGTCTCCGCAAACGGCCGTGGCTTTGGAGTGACTTTTTTTTCCCCACAAGTTTTCTTTTTTTTTTCGCAAAGGGTTTATCGTCGTCATCATCATAATAATAATATTCCTTGCACTTGACACAGGGCCTTTCACGTCGGCAGGATTTTACTGTAAAGTGTAGTGACTGTTCAATTTGTAGACCGATGTGGCAGCGCCCCCCCACCCACCCCACTTTTAGAGCGCAACAACAACCCCCACAAACTGTTGTGAAATGAACGACTTGGGTTTTTACGGGGAGGGGAAGGAGGCCGTTGTTGCACTTTGAGGCAATATTACGGGGCGAGGGGTCAGTGGGGTGGAGTTTCATATCATTCCCCCCCCCGGGTCAGCGAGTCCGGGGTCAATTTTGTGCGGTTTCTCAATCGGGTGCAGGTCAGAGTCGAGGGTTCGACTCCCGGGGCAGGGGGCGAAAACCTTAGGCCAGTTTCCTGACTCCACGCGCGCGCCGCCGTTTACTCAGCGTCACGTAGTCGACGGGCGGATGGCTCTCTGTGGGGGTAATAAACCCTTCAAAATCGTTATGAAAAAAAAATATGTTTGGTCACTCAATCCACTCAATCAATGGATTAACTATTCTAGTGTTCAGTCCCACTTAAGAAAGGTACTAATTAACTGGTACACTTCAGTCAGGGAAACGGCTCGTTCCCATGTTGAGTTCAAACGAAGTCGGGCGCATTGTATTACGTTTCATTGCCTGTATTTATTATTATTATTATCGTAATAATCGCATCGGATCTAAATTCCCCCCGAAAAAAACGGTCCCCCCAATCCACGGCTGTTCGTGGGGACGCCGCTGTGCGCAATCGGCTGCCGCGTTTCGCCCGCGGACTATGCGGCCCATCCATATGCTTTTACAGCGTGTTCCGGAGCGAAGCGCTTTGAGACGTCGCGGGAGAAATGATGAGAGGGCGCGCGGCTTCAAATGCAAGGATTGTGATTCTTATCATCGCCAATAACAGCGCTGCTGTGGACGACCCCTTCACAGCGAGAATCGGAAGCTCGCAAGACGCGCACAAACAGAGGGCTGCTGATCGACGAGCGCTCAGTCTGCTTGTTTGCCAGCTCACGCGCTCAGACGCCCCTCGAGCGTCACCCTTTATGGGGTACATAAATCAGCCCTGTGCGAACTCCGTTCATAGCAGAGTTCACGGTAACAGCTGAACACCGCCGTAGACATCTGCGGAAAGTCCAGCTCATTATATTTGCTTAAGAGCAGCTCCCGAGAGGCGCACTGATGGAATCCTGACGTCCGGTCCGGCTTTAAAGGATCAGGCTCCGTATTCTTCGGCCAAGTGCTTAGCGACCCTTTTGTTTGCATACAAACACCCGGCACAGCGGCGCACATCACGGCCGGGCGAGCGTGTAACACGCCAAGCTTCTCCTTCCTTCTCGCTCTGCCCGCCCGCCCGCCCGACCCGTGGACTAGGGGCCTCTCAAAAAAAATGCTCACGAAATATACAGTCACTACACACCTTACAGCACATCCTGCGAAGCGCTTCGAGATAAGGCGCGGTATCAAGTGCGCGGATTATTATTATCATCATCATCATCATCATCACCTCCGCAGATGAGAGTGCGCGAACGTACGCGAGCGTGCGTTTGCCCGCATGCGTGAGTGTCGGTGGGCGCGCGCGTGTGCGTGTGCACGCGCGCGCGCGCCTGCGGGTCGGTGGACGTGTGCGAGCGTGTGTGAGCGCGTCTGCGAGTGCGTAGTCGGTGAGGGCGAGCGAGTGTACGCGTGTACCTGCGTGTCAGTCAGAGAGAGTGAGTCAATGAGCCAATGGCACCACATGAGCCCCCACTTTGCATCCTATCTCCCCCCCCCCAACTCAGACCACCTCCGCAGTCACCCCCCCCCCCCCCACCCCTCCCTACTCCACCCCACAGCCCAACCAACGCACAGAGAGCGGAGGCTCAGAAACAAATAGCGAGTGCAAAATGCGGGGTACAGCTGACTGGACCGAGACGGGTTTCAACAACAACAACAACTTGCATCGATATAGCTCTCCCCGCGCGGGCTAGCGTCTCAAGAGTGCTCGACAGTGACGGAGCATAAACCCCCTCCCTCACCCCCACCCCCCCCCACCCCACCTGACACACATCAACCCCTTCAGCCCCCACCACACTCGCTCCACCCGCTGCTGTCTTATTCCTCTGCCCACTTCCTCCGACTCCGCCAAATCAGGTCCGTTTCATCCTTGGCGGGCGGGCGGGCAGGCGGGCGGGCAATTTGCCACCCCCCCCCCCCTCCGCACCCCCTCCACCCACACCCCCCCCCCCCCCACCCCGCTCTCTTCCAAAATCTCACCGCCACGCAATCACAATTCCTTCCCTCTCTGCTCCCAAACTCCCCCCCATCTCGAGCCGCATCGAATCATCTCGAAACACCTCGCGAGGTTTTACTGTGTATTCTGTTGGGAAGGTGGGGGGCGGCCAATCTGCCCTCGGTAATGTCTCGTAAACAGCCGCGAAGTGACTGACCCACGTTTTATTTTGGAAGATCGCTGATCAGGACACTGGGAGTGACGCCCTCCTCTTCGTAATAATAATCCTTGCGTTTGACACAAGAGCCTCTCGCCAAGTCTTTCAGACGTCTCAGAGCGCCTCACTGCAAAGCGAATCGGACTGTGTATTTTGCGGCAGCCGATTGCGCGCAGCGGCGTCCCCACGAACAGCCGTGGAGGGAGGACACACACACACACACACTAAAGCACAGCATTAAATCGTCAACCGACAGGACGTGAGTTCTCGTCCTGGCATCGGGCGGGGGGGGGGTGGGGGGGCGAGGGCTTGAACCCACAGCCTTTTGATCGGAGAGCGCTACCAACTGAGCCAGGTGACAAGAGCCGAGTGTGAGAGGGAGGGGAGTGGCGTACAGCAACAGGTGCGAACGCTTCAGGAGCGAGAGGGAGAGAGAGAGAGAGAGAGAGAGAGAAAATGAAGAGGGCAATAAGAAAAACTTGTTTGCGGAGGCGTAAAGGCCGTGTGTTTGCCAATGTTCAGAATCTCGTCGAATTCTGGAACCCGACCAAAATAAACCATTTAAACTGTCCGCGTAAACCGCACGACCAGGTACAAATTTACAACCTTCCACGTCGGGTGTTTTCTCTTTTTTTTTCTCTCCGCAAAAGCGGAGCCTCTCGAGCAAATTTACCGCGACGGATCCAGTCGACCGACACCCCCGAGCCTGCGCGGAAGCTGAAACGAGCGCTTCCCTTTTCTTTACCGATATAGGTATTTACTTTCGAAAAAAAAATGTTTATCTTTTCCAAACGGAACGTAAAAACCATGAAAAATAATACATGGGAGTTACGGGGAGAGAGAGCGAGAGAGGGGGAGGGAGGGAGGGAGGGACGGAGAGAGGGAGAGAGACTCAACCTGGGATGAGAATTCCATACAACCATCAGCAATGAACACGAATTACTGTCGACAAAGGACGATGTGCAGTAAACCTCACACAAATCGTGTCAGTCGGGACCCTACATTTAACGTGAACGACGCAGAGCGCGAGTGACGTCAAACTGATGTCGAGTTATGTACAAATCGGATCTTAGACGACTAAAACCCACACCAAATCCACATAACAAGTAGCGAACTGGCCGTTGACACCCGAGGCAGGGTTTCCGAACCACGTTGGGACCCGTCCGTGCACATTAACGCTACGGTAGCCCCCAGTCTTTCCGTACACAGTACTGCCCCTCAGGTGCAGAAAAACCTGTACTGTGTATCATAATAACGATAATCAAAAATAATAATCCTTGCATTTGGTTGTGGGGACCTTTTGACTTTTAGCCGCTTGCTGGGAAGTGGAGTGACTGTACATCCGCGGGCAGCCCACGGCAAGGCGCAGCAGAAGGAAGTCGAGACGTCTCAAAGCGCTTCACAGAATACGCTGTCGAGTGAATCGACCGTGTAGTTTGCGGGCGAAAGGCGGTGAGCGATTGCGCACGGAGGGCGTCCCCACAAACAGCAGTGGGTCGAGTGACCGAATTTATTATTATTACTACTATTATTTTCGAAGGGATTATTACCCCTGGACAAGGGATCCGCCAATCCGCTGACAACCGGGTTCCGACTTACCGCTGGGTAAACCGAGGCGAGCGTGCGCCAGCGCGAGTGCGTGCGCCCGCGCGCCCGCCCGCCCGCGCGCGCGGAGTAAGGAAACTTTGCCACCGACCCGCCCGGCAATCAAACCCGGGTGCCTCTCGTTTGCGAGGCGAGCGCTCTGACCAACCAAGGCACAGGAACGCCCGAGTCGAGCTGGGCCTCCCCGACACAAAAGAGGTGGGAGGCGAGAGAGTGCAAACCAACCGAGCGCAGATGTGACTTGGCTCCCAACGTCTCTTTGTGCCCTACATAATTCTCCTTTAAAGCCCTCCCGGTTGGGTTGGTTGTGGACGGCAGAGCTCATACATAAAACAGGAACCCTGTTTGTTTGGAAAGCTTCTGCAATTCCGCAGAACCGCTCAGGGCGACGTTTAAAGTGCTTTTTTTTATATACTCTCCCACTTTTGATTACTTAACAAGCGCGTTGCGAAAGCCCCGGCGTTCTCCCACCCCCGCACCCCCGCACCCCACCCCCCACCCCCGATCCGCCCCGTTCTCTTACTCCCTACCCCTCGACAACACCCTCGAAAGGGCTGGATTTGCAAGTTTTGCTGTTCGATTGCAACAGACGACTTATACAAACCAACCCTCGCAGCAAGCTCGCTCAGGCCCAGGCAAGAACAACATCCCCCACCCCCGCACCCCTCCCCAACGGCAATGAGCTGACAACATTGCAAAGTCCTGCCTCTGACCCCGGCGCAGGCTTCACTGCCTCAACTAGGCTTCAAGTTACATAACAGTCATCATCATCATCATCACGTCAATGAGACGTCTCAAAGCGCTTCACGGGATAAACCGTAAAGTGTATCTTGTGGGCGAAACGCAGCAGCCAACTGCACACCGCAGCGTCCCCACAAACAGCCGTGGACTGATTGACTCCGTCTTAATTATTTATTTATTCTTTTGGAGGGATTATTAACCCGATCTGTCGACTGACTTAACAACCGGGTTCCTAACTCACTGGGTAAACTGGGTAAGCAGAGGCGTGTGGGGTAAGGAAACTCGCCCAAGGTTTCGCCCCCACCCCCCCCCCGCCCCGGGAATCGAACCCGGGTCCTCTCGCTTGCGAGGCGAGAGCTCTAACCGCTGAGCTACGGGCTCCGGAGTGAAGCCGCCTTTCTTTAGACGGGCGAGAGAGTGAATGGCGTTGCAGCTTGAACACCTCAGACAGACAGACAGACATACAACAACAAGATGTCCGTAGGCACGGTCCAATAGGAAGGTCTTCTGGCACAACCTGAAGATGGGGAAGGAAGGGGGCAAGGCGGAGGGTTAGAGGAAGAGCGTTCCAGGGTTTCGGGGCGCAGTGGCTGAAAGCGCGGTCAAGAATGGTGGAACGCAGGGCACGACATACGAGTCAGGACTTTTGGATTCAACCTGTAGAGCCCCCGGGACCGGTCTTGGAGCCCAGATACTTCACAAAGCAAGCGATCGAAAAAATTATCATCGCAGCTACACTGCGAGACAAAGCGGGGCGCGGCCCTTATTATTCCAGTCAATTAAACGCCGATCGGCCTGTCTTTGACCTCATTTCTGAAGAAAACGTTCTTTTATATGCTTTTCTTCGGCTAATAAGGCAATTTTCTTTTTGAAGCTAAGTGGCTTTGATTCCCGAGACAGCGAGACTTTAATGACTGCAGCAAAGTGCGTCCGCGGGAATCAAAGAAGCAGACGCGTTCAGATCCGAGCGGCAACCGAGAGAGTGGTTCGGATGACAGGAGGCAGAAACGTGTCGGGTTCCTGCTCCTGGTCCCTCTGCAGTGCCCCCTGGTGGCTGTGTCAGGGCATGGCGGCCGCCGCCAGCGGGAGGTCAAGCTCGGCTGCGGGGTGGCCCTCGAATAATCGGTCAAAGCGCATCGGCAAGGTTCAATACACGACCGATGGGAGTCCTGGAGCTCAGTGGTTAGAGCACTCGCCTCGCAAGCGAGTTCGATTCCCGGGGCGGGGGCCAGGGTTTTTTTGAAGTGCGACGCACTTTCAAGTCACCGGAAGAAGACCCCTTTCTCTCCCCGCACCCCCCCCCCACCCCACCACCCAGTTTCCGTTAAGAAATACTGGGCCGCTACCCTGTGTGGAGGGTGCGGCATAAGTGCAAGTTGTTGTTGTTGTTGTTGTTCGGTCCGGCGGCTTCGATTCTGTCCCTGCCGTCTCTCGCTCGCTCGCTCGGCTGCCGGGTTTCGCCCGCAAAACACACAATCAATTCGCTTTACGGTATATCCCGGGAAGCCCCTTGAGACGTCGCGAAGGCGCGACGAGGCGCTGTCTCGAACGCGAGGCTTATTATTATTATCATCGTCGTTGCCGTTATCGTTTCCTTCTCTCCGGTGAGTGGCTCACTTTCCTGACCCAAGTCCGCCTCACTTCACCCCCTCCGCCCCCTATCTTCACTCCTAAGTACCGCTGAAACCTTTATCCTCTGGGACTCCCTCCTTCCCCCCTCCGCCCTGTCTTGCCCCCCAGAAATAAGTCAGAACCTCTTTATCTTACTACGACTATCTGACGTGCGACAGATGCGAAAACGGTCCTGGCCTGGATTTTGGCAGCGGACGGGGATAAGTGATTCAGAGGACAATTTTGTTTTTATGGGTTTTTGGACCAGCTGTTGGGACTGCAATGTAATTTTTCACAACAGTTGCTTTCGATTTAGTCCACATTTGTGCAAAGCTGCTGCATGTAATCCTGCAGACCTCTGCCATGTCCCTCCGCCGTGTGGTCTTTAACAACCAGGCGGTAAGCGGTGGGGACGGGGTTAGCGAGCGAGTGCGAGAGAGAGGGAGAGAGAGAGGGAGAGAGAGAGCGAGAGAGAGCGAGCGTAAAAGGTTAAGACGCAGAGAATGAGAGAGAACGGGAGACGCACACGGCCCACGAAGAGAGAGAGAGACAGAGCGCCACAAGAGAAAGGGAAAAAGAGAGAAAGAGAATGACAGAGAGAAAGAAACAGGCGGTGACAGAGAGAGGAGAGAGAAAGAGAGAGAGAGAGAGAGAGAATGCGAAAAGGGAGAGAAAGACGAGAGAAATAGCAAGACGAGAGAAACAGAGAGAGAACTAGAGGGATTGAAAGAGAGAATGCAAGAGAGAGTGATGGGGGTGGGGAGAGAGAGAGAGAGAGAGAACGAACATGAAAAGAGAAAGAGCGTCCAAAATGAGAATCAGAGAGAGAGAGAGAGAGAGAGAATGAGAAATAAAGAGAGAAAAAGGAGAGGGCGAGCGGGAGAAAGAGAAGAACAGAAAAACGGAGGGGTGAGAGAGAGAGAGAGAGAGAGAGAAGCAAACAAACAAACAAACAAGATTACATTTGTGTGGCGCCTTTCACGTATAGCGGGAGGACGTGAGAGACAGAGGGACGCAAGAGACACAAAGAGAGAGGGATAAAAAAGTGCGAAGGGAGAGAATGCGAGCGAGAGAGAGAGAGAGAAAGAGTTTGAAAGGAAACGGTGGTGGTGCGGAGGGTGGGGGTGGGGGGGGGGAGTGAAGTGTGAGAGAGAGAGAGAGAGAGAGAGAGAGAGGAGGGAGAGAGAAACATGGCGTTACCCCTGTAACTCTGCTATCCCAAGCCACCACCGTATTATACCCTGACCTCAAACGGCTCGACGCGAAGTCTGGTTCTGCTATCGCAAATCCCACCCCCACCCCCACCCACCCCCCGCTTCATTGACTATGCAATTTGTTGCCCCCATAAATGTTTTTGTTGCGTCGCGAGGCGTTAAGCCGATGTGCTGTGCGCAATTGCCTGCCCCGTTTCGCCCACTGTTGGTCGACTGGGGGGGGGGGGGGAGGGGGGGGGATCGTTTTCCGGGGGTAATAATCCTTTCGGTAAAATGAGAATAATTTGGTCGCTCAATCCACGGCTGTTCGTGGGACGCTGCTGCGCGCAATCGGGCTGCCGCGTTCCGCCCACAAAATAGCACAGTCAATAATTCACTTTACGGTACGTTCCGTGGAGCGCTTCGAGACGTCTCGAAGACGTGATAAGGCGCTGTATCAAATGCAAGTGTTATTATTATTATTATTATTATTATCATCATCATCATCCATCTCTTCAAACCTCAGCACCTTCCCAAAAACAGAGAGTTTCTCTCTCCCCGAGGCCCCGTCTGTACCCGTTCCTAAAGATCCCGGGGCAGCGGTTAACGCGCGAAGGGAGTCCATCTTCTCCAGGTGTCCTGGCCGACGATTCCCACGGATAGAAACTGATCAGTCGCTTCGCGGCTGTTGCCGCGCGGGCCAATGTGGCTGCCGAGCTCGCTGGGAAAGACGCGCCTGCTCTTCCGGCGTTTTGAGACGTTGGCTCGAGGCGACCCACCCCACCGACGCCCGACACGACTCGTCCCAAACCCGACCGGACCAAACCGCCGACCGCAGAGGTTTGCAGCCGAAACTCCGGCCGCTCGCTCAGTCCGCGAAGAGATCAATTTTTTGGGGGGTTTGGGGAACATGTTAAAGAACATAAATGGAACGGTTGCCTTCCCCCACCCCACCACCCCCGCGGTCTGATCGTACGGAACCTTTAGGAGCCTTTCCAAATAAATAAAAAGTGCGAAGACCGGTCCCAGATTAAGACTGAAGGGCGCGATATAAAGACAAGTTGTTGCTGTCGTCGATTGAGGCCGGGGGGGGGGGGGGGGGTGGAGGGGGTTCGCGCTTTCAGCGCAACCGTTCTTCGGATCAGACATTATCCGGATCAGACATTAAACCCAGATCTTGTCCGTGTCCTGTTCAAGGTGGATGTTAAAAGGTTTTTCTCTCTCTCTCTCTCTCTCTCCTCTCTTTCTCTCTCTCACTCCTCTCCAATGTCCTGGTCAACAATCCCTCAGATAAAAAAATTGGTCACTCATTCACTTCACTGCTTGTTTGCGTCTGAGGCGAAACCCTGTCCTGATCAGATCGACCGACTGACTGACCCAGTCGGCGACTGGAGGGCAACAATTTTCCGGGGGGGGGGTTAGCAAACGAGCAAAATGGGGAGGATAAGAGAAATTTAGTTAGTCAATGGAATGCCCCGTTTGAGGAGCAATGGTTCAGGCAGAAGCCAAGACATTAGCCCTCAAGAGGGAACCAGTGCCCGGGCTATTGGCAAAAGGGCAGCGAAATGGGACTGAAAGGTTTGCTCTAAAGGGAGTTGAGACAGACACGGTAATAATAATAATAATAATCCTTGCATTCGATACAGCGTCTATCACGTCGCCGAGACGTCTCAAAGCGCTTCACGGGATACACCGTGAAGTGTCGCGACTGCACATTTCGTGGGTGAAACACGGCAGCCGGTTGCGCACTGCAGCGTCCCCACAAACAGTCGTGGATTCGGTCGCCAATTTATTATTATTCATTCATTTATTATTATTAATATTATTATTTTTTTGAAGGGTGCATTACCACCCCCCCCCCCATCGACTAAGAACCAAGTCCCTACTTACTGCTGGGATAACCGGATACGAGTGTGTGTGAAGTATGGAAACTCGCCTAAGGTTTCGCCCCCCAGCCCCGGGAATCGAACCCGGGTCCTCTCGCTTGCGAGGCGAGCGCTCTAACCGCTGAGAGCTACGGGGCTCCGCGTGGCCTTCTACTGCGCCGTAAGCGCTCTCTGGTTCCACGGCCCTTAACGTCGGCTGCCGGCGCTCGCTTCCCATCAGCGAAGTAGGTCTCCGCCTTCGGCTTCCAGTAACCCACCCCGCGTTTGCTCCTGGATCACAAAGGGCTTTAAAATCAATGATTTAAGAGCTCAGCCCTGACCTGACGCGCAACACACCTGGAGACACGACTCCGACGCTCGGAATTGACGAGTAAATTATTTACGCTGATCAATCAGCAGTTGCTTTTCACTCAACAAGATTGTGGCTTATTCAGTACCCGGTCCGGCTCCCTCCCTCCCTCCCTCCCTCTCTTGCTTTCCCTTTCTCTCTCTCCCCCCACCCCATCCCGTCCCTCTCGCCTATCGTCTCGCTTTCTCTTTCTCCGCCTTGCCTCTCTCTTTCTCCCCGTCTCTTTCTCCTCTCCCCCACCCCACCCCCCTCTCTTTCCCTGTGTTACTCTGTTTCTCTGGCTCCTCTTTCTCTGTCCCCCTCTCTTTCTGCGTTCCTTTCTTTCTCCATCCACACCCTCCCTTTTCCTTCTCTCTCTCTCTCTCTCTCTCGCTCTCTGCCCCCTCTTTCTCTCTCCACCCCTCTCCCTACTCTCCCCTCCTCATTTCTTCCCTTTCTCCTCTATCTCTCTCTCTCTTTACCCCCTCTTTATCCCTCTTCCCCTCCTCCCTATCTCCTGTCCCCCTTCCTCTACTCCCATCACTCTCAACACAGCAGAGTCCCAAACAACAGAAAGTTACGCCAAACTTCCACGGAACATATTTTTGACCCCAACGGCCACAAGCGGAAGCCTGAAATTCCCCACAGCCTTTCCCTTCAGATCGCGGTCCTTGAATGCGTAGAATTTTTGGGTGAGAAAAAACATCCTCAAAAATCCACCCTTCACCTGTAGCTGTTATTTTTTTTAAAAAAAAATATTAAAACTGCGGAAAACTGAAATCATAGTTAAGAAAACTCCAGCGCTGTCTTTTTTGACGAGTCGACGGTTCCATTCCATGGCGTCAGGGTTCAAGCGCTCGCCTCGCAGGCGAGAGGACCCGGGTTCGATTCCCGGGCGAAACCTGAGGCAAGTTTCCTTACACACACACACACACACACACGCACACACACACACGACTCTGTTTGCCCAAATGCGGTCGCTCAATCCGCGGCCGTTTGTGGGACACCGCTGTCGGCAACTGGCGGCTGCATTTCCCCCGAAAAATACAGTCACTACGCTTTACCGAACATGCTGCGAAGCGCTTTGCGGTGCCTCACCGAGGTGGTTAAGCCCTGGATCAAGCTTATTATTAATTAGTATCATAACCCCATTCCTCTGCTCTCTTTCCCAACACCCTTCAGGATTAGTTTTCCCCTCAAACCTCTGAGCTCCAGCAGCTGAGAGATTCCAAGATTCTTACTTCATAACCGGGAGCGAGGGAACGCACCAGTAAACGCCTCACGCTGATTCGGTCTCCACGTAGCCGATCGCGTCTTAACAGCTACCTCACCTCCCCCCCGTGCTTTCCGAAGCGTCATCCAACCCCGGTGCGCAGAACGGTTTGTGAGTTGACCTTGGCGGTCTGCCTGGCTATCGCAGTTACGAGGCAGCTCGGGCTCTTCAGCTGCGGAACCTGATTTTCTCGGCTGAAATTTACCCGTCGAAAGTCTGAATCACACAGGAACCTAGGAACACGAGTAGGCCATTCAAAACCCCCTCGAGCCTGTTCCGCCGCTCTATTCTATTCTATTCTATTCTATTCTATTCTATTCTATTCTATTCTATTCTGTTCTGTTCGATCACGGCTGATCTGTACCGGCTGATCTGTGGAGTCCTGTAGCTCAGTGGTTAGAGCACTCGCTTTGCTTTGCAAGCGAGAGACCTGAGTTTAATTCCAGGCAGAGGGCGAAACCTCGGGCAAGTTTCCTTACTCCACACAGAGCCAAATAATAATCCCTCCAAAAACCAAAAACAATCATAAATTGGTCATTTTCAATCCGCGACTGTTTGTGGGACATTGCTGTGCGCAATTGGCTGCCGCGTTCGCCCACAAATATACAGTCAATTCACTTTACAGTGTGTTCTGTGAAGCGCTTTGGGACGTCCTCCCGACGTGAAAAGCACTATATCAAATGCAAGGATTATTATTATTATTATTATTATTATTACCTCTGATCCGATTACCTGCCTTGGCCCCATATCCCTCGATACCCTGACCTCACCAACAAAAAATCCGTCCGCCTCAGTCTTGAAGACGTGAACAGATCCAACACTGGGAGGGAGGGAGGGAGTTCCAGATTCCCACTTACCCTTCGTGTGAAACACTTGCCTCCTGATTTTCACTCCTACTTTCGGGTGATTTTTTTCCCCCTTGTCCTGGGTTCCCCCACCCGCCACCAGAGGAAATAGTTTCCCTGTATCCTCTCAGCGTCGTGCAATCACCTTGCCGGGGGGTGTCGCATTCAAGTGGAGATTCGATATCGACTGGAATGAGGTTGAATCAGGAAGGGGTGGTTGGGTGGGGGGAATGAGGCCGGGATAATTATAATAATAATAATAATGATAATAATAATCCTTGCATTTGATACAGCGCCTTATCACGTCACAGCGACGTCTGAAACCTCTTCGAAGAGCATACGGCCAAGCAAATTGACTGGATTTCCTTTGAGAAGCAGCTCGACGCTGCGTTAATGATAAGAAGAAATATTCCTCACGTTTGACGACAGCGCCTTCCAGCCCCGGCGCGATTCATCCGAGTTGGTTTTGCGTCTTGCGGACGAACGCGGCAGCCAATCTGCGCACGCGGCGTTGGTGCGCAACGGGTGGGCGTTAAAAGATTCCAAGACGCCATTGGTAAAGAGGAGGGAGTTTCTCTCTCTCTCTCTCTCTCTCTCTCTCTCCCTATCTCTCTCTCTCCCTCCCTCAACAAATCCCCCGAATAAAATTGGTCGCTCGCTCCCTGGCTATTTGTGGGGGAGACTGCTGTGCGCCACCGACGTCTCGCTCAGAAAATACGGTCGCGAAACGCTCAACTGCGTACCCCTCGAAGCGCTTTTGAGATGGCGTCTCAATGGCGTAACACGAACTGCATCAAACGCGAGGATTATGATGATGATTATCAACTCACGCGGAATCTGACTCCGCTTTCTTTCCTAGTTTCCCTTCTCCCCAACCCCACCCCGGTCTTTTCTCCCCCTCCGTTTCCTTTCTCTCTCTCTCTCCCACCACCGCTCACTTTCCTCCCCCACCGCCCCCCCCCCATCTCTCCCTCACACACACACACACACATCCTCACTTTCTTCCACTCTCGCTCTCTGCCTCACTTTTTTCCTCCTTCCCCTTCTCTCTCTCTCTCTCTCTCTCTCTCGGTTTCACCTTCTACCTCCCCACCCCCACTCCACCTCTCTCTCTCTCTCTCTCACTCTCTCGCTCTCTCTAACACGTAATCCAACACATTTATATCACGCCTTTCACGTCGGGAGGACGTCCCAATCGAATGCGGATAAGCCAATACACTGACTGATGCATTGGGTTCCACCCTTCACCCTCACACTAACTGTGTGTTTAACCCTCTCGTTTAAACGCCATCACAGATCTTGCTGTAATCCCCATTTTTGGTAAGGTATTCCATGTCCAAAGATCCCTGTATGTGGATGTATACATACGTGTATATAGTTTGCGTGCGCGTAAAAATAAATCTCCAAGCCCTCTCACTGTGTGTTTTTTTCCCCACCAGTAACGATGTTAAACCTTATGCCCTCTCGTTCCCTACTGTAAAGTGCAGCTAAACTCTTCAGAAACTTTTCCATTAACGGAACCTCTCCCCCGGGGGGGGGGGGGGGACAGAACTCACCGTCTCGCACACGGCTCGAGACGGTCCCGGTTCAACGTTTCAGCGAACGGTACCCGACTGTGCCTTCTGGCCGAGGAACTTTTTATGTTCGTTAGCGGCCGGGGAGAAAGTTTGGTTTTTTTTTTAAAAACGTAAATAATAATAATGAATATTATTCGTTCGCGAAAGCGCCTCATCGCGTCGTCGAGACGCCTCAAAGCGCTTCACAGGACACACTGGAGGGTGAACTGGCTGTAATTTTTTTGCGGGCGAAACGCGACAGCAGATTGCGCCAGCAGCGTTCCCTGGGGGGGGGGGGAGAGAAGGAAAAAAAAAAAATCGGCCGATCGCTTCAATGGCTGTTTGTGTGCGACGCTGCGTGCAAATTAGCCGCTGCTATTTCCCCGCGGAAACAAACTCGATTGCTCTACTTTACGGTGATATCCTGCGAAGCGCTTTGAGACGTCCTCCTGGTGTGAAAGGCGCTGCATCAAACGGGAGCATCGTTGTTATTATACAAATGCCGCGTTTCGCCCACAAAATAAGAATAACAATCCTTGCGTTTCACGTTTGCGCTTTTCACGTCTTCGGGGCGTCTCAAAGCGCTTCGCGGGATTATACTGTAAAGTGAATTGTCTGTATATTTCGTGGGCGAAACGCGGCAGCCAATTGCGCACAGCAGCGTCCCCGCAAACAGCCGTGGGACTGAGTGACCAAATTCTTATTGTCGTTTCTTTTTCCCTGAGAGGTTACTATCGGGCGTATGGAGTAAGGGAACTCGCCCGAGGGTTCGCCCCCCCCCTGCCGGGAATCAAACCCGGGTCTCTCGCTTGCCGGGCGAGGGCTCTAACCCCTGAGCTACAGGACAGTCAACTTACGGTCTATTCTGTGAAGCGCTTTGAGGCGCCTCGAAGACGTGGCGAGGTGTTAAAAATTAAATGCAAGGATCGTTATTATTACCATTAAGGAGTTCTCTCTCACGCAGGACACTCTGGACGGAACCCGGCACTAATTAATTGGGGGTGGGGGTGGGTGGGGGAAAGGGAGAGAGAGAGAGAAAAAAAAATTACCAGCGCGCCAATCAATTAAAATTCAATAAATACGACCGCGCCGTTAAAATATTCCTCCGCATAAAACTAAACCTCGCTCTGCAGTTCTTTTGAATCCACTTTGGGCGGTTGATGGACTCCGATCTGCATAATTCAGATTTCGTCTGCCATCCAAACGGCAACGGCAGCCAGCGACGGCTCCCCTCGGAGGGGCCGGGGACCGCGAGCGGAGGGCGACACAGCCACCGAGGTGGGGGGCCGGGGTGTGGGGGGGGGGGGGGGGGGGTGGGCAGGAACAGGTAATGGAAGGTCCCAGTTTGTATGTGTGTGGTGTGTGCGTGGGGGGAGGGAGGGGTGTGCGCGTGCGGGGTTGTGTGGTGTGTGGGGCTGTGTGGGTGTGGGGCTGTGTGGGTGTGCGAGTGCGGGGCTGTGTGGGTGTGCGAGTGCGGGGCTGTGTGGGTGTGCGCGTGCGGGGCTGTGTGGGTGTGCGCGGCGGGCTGTGTGGGTGCGTGCGTGCAGGGCTGTGTGGTGCGGGGCTGTGTGGGTGTGCGCGTGCGGGGCTGTGTGGGTGTGCGCGTGCGGGGCTGTGTGGGTGTGGCCGCGTGCGGGGCTGTGTGGGTGTGCGCGTGCGGGGCTGTGTGCGCGCATGCGGGGCTGTGTGTGTGGGCTGTGTGGGTGTGCGCGTGCAGGGCTGTGTGGGTGTTCGCGTGCGGGGGCTGTGTGGGGTGTGCGCCGGTGCGGGGCTGTGTGGGTGCGGGGCTGTGTGGGTGTGCGCGTGCGGGGCTGTGTGCGTGCACGCGTGAGCTTGGAGGGGGGGGGGGTGTGCATGTGGTGTGGACTATCAAATGTAAGGATTATTATTATCATAATGCTCTGATTGTTATCACGCAAGCCACGATTATTATTATTATTATATTACTATATTATTGCTTTCCGGGGATAATAATCCCTTAAAAAAAACTAGTAACTGAATCCACGGCTGTTTTGTGGGCTGTTGGCGATTGCTGCCCGCGTTTCGCCCACAAAATATACACTCATTTCGTTGAGTATATTCCGCGAAGGGGTTTCCAGACGTCTCGACCGGGTAATAAGGCGCTATATTATACCCAAGGGTTATTATTAATATTATTATTATTAGATCACGAGCACTCAAATCACCTTCGCTGCAACCGAGCAAAATTCTATCCGCTGACATGGTACAAGCAGCCCAGCCCGGAACAACGACAACAACGACGACGACGACAACGCAGCCTCAACGCATTCACTTTCTTAAGCCGTTTGAAAATCTCCCACCGCCCCACTCGCTGTCCCTCCATTGGTTCCTCTCACGTCAGAAACCAACAACAATAATAATTCCTCCAAACCAAAAACAATAATAAATTGGTCATTTTCAATCTACGACTGTTTGTGGGACATTGCTGTGCGCAATCGGCTGTCGCGTTCGCCCACAAATATACAGTCAATTCACTTTACAGTGTGTTCTGTGAAGCGCTTTGGGACGTCCTCCCGACGTGAAAAGTGCTATATCAAATGCGAGGATTATTATTATTATTATAACAATCACATCCTCGTGTTTGACAAAAGCACCTCATCGCGTCGCCGGGTCGAGATGTACCGCAAAGTGCAGCGACCGCGACCGGCCCGGCGCCACGGGACCTCTCAAGGTCCGCCCGAAAAGGCAGGCTGCGTCCGAGGGTGGCTATCGAGCCCGGAGACGTGGAAGTACCCGGCGAGCGCTTCCGTAGGCGAACCCGGCGATTCATTTGCACGCGGTGACAACCTCCGCAAGATATCCTGAAGCGAACGAACCGTCTTTAATCTGTCGGATCAGGAAAAATTCCCCCCCACCGCCCACCCCCCCCGGCCACCCCTCCCTCCGCTCACTCCATTCAAATCAGTGTCGGGTTGAGCCCACCAGAGAGATGGAACCTGCTCAACGTTTCATCCTCCGCCAGTGGAAGCGACAGGCACAGGCCACGGGTTCAAGTGGCGCCGACTGCGTTTGGATCAGTGGCGAGGCTGGCTGGCTCCCCTTCACGTGAATCTGCACGACCGTCTTTTCTCTCTCTCTCTCTCTCTCTCTGTGCGCGTGGTTAATTTCCTCTAATCCCTTCCCGAAGGCATCCCGTCCGACTCCTTTTCCTCCCTCTCTTCCCGCTCCATCGCCGCGAGATTTGCAGACGACCGGGTGGGTTCAGGTCCCCGTGTCGGGACTCGGAGCTCACGCGGTCCGGTGGCGGTGGAGGGGGTGGAGGGGGAGGGTGGGGGTGAGCGCTGTTTTGTCGGAGTGCCGTCCTTTGGATGAGTAGATAAACCGAGGGCGTGATGTAAGTGCCAAGGTGTTGTTGTTGTTCAGTGCGGCCCTTAGAGGTCGCACAGATTCGAAGAGAGAAGGAGTATTACTCTCTCTCTCTCTCTCTCTCTCTCGCTCTCCCCCACCGCCCCGGTGTCCCGGCCAACAATCCCCACCCCCCACCCCCCACCCGCCGCCGCCACCCCCACCCAACCAATAAAATTTGGGTCACTCCCACCAAATAATACAGTCGCTCCGCTTCGCAGGATATCACAAGCGCTCGGAGACGTCCCACTGAAAACGCGATGAGGCGCTACAATCCGAATCCGAGGGATTGCTGTTCGATTCGAATGACGTATTTTCTTTTTTAAAAAAAAAAGAGGAACCGCTTCGGTCAATTTGGCCCAAATAATTTGGCGGCTCGACCCGCGGCTGTTTGTGGGACACTTGAGCTGCGAGACGTCTCGGCGACGCGACACGGCGCTGTATCGGTATGCAAGGATTATTATTGTTATTATTATTATTATTATTATTGTTGTTGCTGTATCCTGCGACGACGCGCTGTGGTTTAACCATTGCTGGTCACTCAACACCATCAGGAGTGATCCCTGGTTTTTTGACGTTAGGAAACTCTTATGCAACAATGAATCGAGGCAAGAATAAAGTCTCCCGTTTTCTCCTGATGCCCACCCGCACCCCTTCACGCGCACACTCTCGCGCTCTCTCTCTCTCTCGCTCTGTTTCCCCCCCCACCCACGCACCCACCCACACCCCTTCACGCGCACACTCTCGCGCTCTCTCTCTCTGTTCCCCCCACCCACGCACCCAACCACCCACACCCCTTCACGCGCACACTCTCGCGCTCTCTCTGATCCCCCCCCACCCACCCACCCACCCACACCCTTCACGCGCACACTCTCGCGCTCTCTCTCTGTTCCCCCCCACCCACACCCCTTCACGCGCACACTCTCGCGCTCTCTCTGATCCCCCCCCCACCCCCACCCACCCACCCACACCCCTTCACGCGCACACTCTCGCGCTCTCTCTGATACCCCCACCCACCCAACCCCCTTCACGCGCACACTCTCGCGCTCTCTCTGTTCCCCCCCACCCACGCACCCACCCACCCACACCCCTTCATGCGCACACTCTCGCGCTCTCTCTCTGTTCCCCCCCCACCCACGCACCCAACCACCCACACCCCTTCACGCGCACACTCTCGCGCTCTCTCTCTGTTCCCCCCCCACCCACGCACCCACCCACCACACCCCTTCACGCGCACACTCTCGCGCTCTCTCTGATCCCCCCCACCCACGCACCCAACCACCCACACCCCTTCACGCGCACACTCTCGCGCGCGCGCTCTCTCTCGCTCTCTCTGATCCCCCCCACCCACGCCCCCACCCACCCACCCACCCACAAACCCTTCACGCACACACTCTCTCTCTCTCTCTGTCCCCCCCCCCCACCCCCACAGATGATCTATGACAGAATTGCAGGTTTATTGCTTCAGATTTGTTTTTGCCCCCAACAGCCCTTTGGAAACTATGATGAGGACAGAGTTGGGGGGGAGTAAATGCCAGGGGTGGGGAGGGAGGGAGGGAGAGAGAGAGAGAGAGAGAGAAAAACCTTGCACACAAGGAGCCTGACCCAGAGAGAAACAAAGGGGCAAAGAAATAAGATGTTAATTTCATGTTAATTTCACCCAAAGAGCAGATCAGGTTCTGTGTTACTGCTTTGTTGCTTTCTGCCTCACTCTCTCTCTCTCTCTCTACCCCCCACCTTCCTTTTTTTTGGAAAAAAAACCTATTCCTGGACTTTGCAATAGAGTACAGCTGTGAATCAAGTCCCTGATCCCTTTTGAGAGGGAAAGGGGATGGTGGGGGGGAGAGAGAGAGAGAGAAAAAGGGGGAAGGGAGAGAGAAAGAGAGAAAAAAAGGGAGTGTGTTGTGTAAAGGAAAGAGCTCAGTTCTCTCATTATTTGGACAATTTAGAAGGAATTCACACCCCCCCTCTCACTCTCTCTCTCCCCCTTCACACACACCCCTCTGCCCCCTAATAAAAGACATCAGAATCAATAAGAAAAGTCTCCTTGCTTTTATATCTAATTAAACCAGGCTTTTTTTTTTGGGGGGGGGGGGGGAGGAGGTAGAGCCTGTTTTGAAGCTGAAACAGTTTTCTTTAAGATTAATCAGCCTCTTTCACCCCTTCCCCCATCCAATGCAACAACTTTATACATAAATATAGTATATATATATATATCTATAACATAGAGAGAGGGGAATCTAATTGCATTCAGCACAAGAAATATATATATATATATATATATATATACATATACATACATTCTCTCTTCTAACAGCTTAGCCACAAAGCCTTGTTCTCTCTCTCTCTCTCTGTCTGTCTCTCTCTCTCTCTTTTCTTCCTCTCTTTTTTCCCCAAATAACATATAAACATATAAATGCCTTAAAAGTGATTTGCCAAATCCATCTCTCTCTCCCTCTGTAACACAGAGACAGACAGACACAGACACAGACACACACACACACACACAGACACACACATAACACTCACAAGGAACACACATGAAAAAAGGGGAACTCAGGTCTTACTCTTGGAACACAAAGACAAGATACTGGGAACAGTGCATTTTTTTTTTTAACCCTACCTCAAAACTTTCCAACTCTGGTCTGCATCCAGCTCTGAGATGATTGAGACCATATTTTTTTTTTGAGAGAGAGAGAGAGAAAAAAAATGGGGAAAAAAAAAAAAAAAAACAACACAAAACACAGAGAGAGAGAGAGAGAGAGACAGACACACACAACACAAGGCGTGGGAACAAGCCACTGAGCAGAAAGTTCTGACTAACCCAGTTTTATAGGACAACAGGAGCAAAGCCCTTCCTCCTCCAGATCAACTCCTACAACCCCACTGACACTGACTTATCATCACCATTCTCCCTCACTCTCTCCCCGCCTCCTTCCACGAACCCTACCCTTTATTTTCTTTCTTTATTTCTTTCTTTCTTTCTTTCTCCCTCTTTCTCCCCTCCAGCCGCCCGGTTCGCTTTCCTCCTCTCCTTCCGAGAAGCGTCTCCTCTTCGACCGTGCTTTCGATCACCCTGTTTTCCCCAATCCAGCCCCACCGTCCCCGATTCCCCCCCCCAACCCACCCCACCCCACCACCCCACCTCCCACCCTCGGGTCCGAAACTCTGACTTGTCCAGCGCCTCGGGAAGTCCTCCCGACGTGAAAGGCACTGTACAAATGTAATGTTATTGTTGTTGTTGTTGTTCCTCCCATCCTCGCTCTCTCTCCTCTTTGCAAATCAACCCTTCCCACCCCCTCTCTCTCTCTCTTTCCAAATAATCCCCCCTTTCTCTCTCTCTCTCTCGCCCCCCTTTCCTCTTTGCAAAGAAAATCCCTTCTTGATCTCCTGCCTCAGGATCCAATATGACCTTCTATCAAATCTGTTTTAATTTCTCTCTCCGCACCTCTCCCTCTCCCTCTCTTTCTCTCCTCCGCTAATTCCCCCCTTTCATTCCCCCCCCCCCCCTACCCACCCCTCTCCCGTCGACAAATGCGATCCGAGATGTTGCTCAAAAACAAAGGGAGAGGGGGGAGCGAGAAAGAGGGAAAGAGAGATAAGAGAGATGGGGAATGGAGAGAAAGAAAGAGGAGCAAAGGGCGAGAGAGAGAGAGAAAGTGAGAGGACAGAAAGAGAGAGAAAGAGAGAGAGAAAATAAAAGGAAGAGAAAGAGAGAGAGAGATAGAGCGAGAAAGCCAGAGAGAAAACAATTACACCTCAGACAAATAGTATTACCTCGTAAATTGCTCACGCTGGAATTTGAGAGGGGAGGGGAGGGTGAGAGGAGAGGGTTATGCGGTCAAGTTGTCCAAATTTCATACATTCTTACCTGTCCGCGGTGTCTAACGCACCTGCCCACTGGTTCATTGCCTGCGGTGTTGTGACTTGCTCTGAGCTGCATTAAATAAAATGACCCTGTTTCTTTCACCAGGCCTTCAGGCCCGGCCATTCGATCAGAACGAGAGAGAGAGTGAGCGAGAGTGAGCGAGCGAGGGCTGGTTAACTACCGCACACAGACAGCGAACCAACCCCTCGGAGCTTTTACAGTT
>NW_024705224.1:32176-61499 GCF_018977255.1 Callorhinchus milii | reverse complement strand
GATCGAACAACTGAATCCTCTCCTAATCAGGTTGTTTTTGTCAAAACAATAGTCTTACAGTCGAATGGCTTGTGTCTAGAATGCACAGAGTTGCTGCGCTCGGAATCGTCTGGCATGTAGCACAACTACGCCCCTCTAAACCGATGGCTCTACTGTCTCGTCGCAGTCGCATTGTTCCGTGGTCAGAGACGCGCTCGACAGATAGAACTAATAGGGCAGATATCAGAAGACTCAATACTCAGGGGGCTAAGTGCAATGCAGCACACTCACTTAGCGAGATATGTTTGTGTCGTGCCTACATAAGCTGCTGAATCCGAATAGCCATCGTACGCACCGGTCACGGCGCCTCGTGGTACAAGGTCAGTATCAACTAGGCCGTAGCCAGCCGTGTTGCCAAGGATAAATACTTCGGCTCAAAACGGATGTGAATTGTGATCGAGTTTCATAACTGTACTCTCGGCTCAATGTCGAAGCCAGCTTCAGTTTCGCGTGTCTTGCTCAGCTGGTGAGATTATTCGACCTGAATTCGTTGGCCGCACGCCTGATTCAAGCGTAAGCACGCTCTATTCTCACCTACCGAGATCCGAGAAACATGCTACGTTAATCTCGTAGGGTGACGAAAACTTGAACTTAACCAATCTTTATTACGTGAAATAGTCCCCAAAGTAGAACTCGCAAGAAGGATCTTTAAGGTTAGAAACGATTGAAGAAATTTATTTCAAAACACGTCTTTAACCCCGAATCCTTTATGTCATTAATGATGCACTAAAGAACTCATATGAGAGCGGCTAATTCGGCAAGGTATGGTGGAGTGTATCTGTGACCTCATCGTACATCTAAATAGACTCTCAAGACGTTCCTCGGCCAATATATCATTCTCTCCTCGGCTACGTCCGCGCCCGGCGGGAAGATTACATACTCCCCTATAACCTGTTATGGCAGCCTAGGAGCTCGTTCTTTCAACTCGACCATGCCGGATTCAATACTAGCCATATGACGCGCCCAGTCTCAGCCAGTCGTCCCTTGCCCTTCTAGGACTGCGGCCTAAGCAGAGATCATTCGGCTACAAGGCTCGGTAACGTTTTCTGGTGAACAGAGATACAAAAATGCGCCCGACTAATAATGTAAGTCAGAGACCAACATGTCTAATCGGCTCAGTCGAAGAGCCTTTCGTCCTAATAAGCCCGTAAAACATTGGGTTAGTCAACTGACATGACTAGCGAGCTAGAACTCGGGCCTAAATAACGTAACGAGCCATGAAAAGTATCTTCCGAGTCACATTAAAACTCTAGCAACCCGCAATATAGGTTGTCGACGAGCCATACTGTCTTTATAATCGCTTAATAGACTTCCAATCTGGCCTGCCACGTGCCCTCATCACATTCGAATCGTTGAAACTGCACGAGTCACCACCGGAGTAGATACCCAGTAACACTTCTTCGCATTGACGAAAAGTGGAAAAGCTTTTTGTCCACCTACTTGAGCGGTGGGCCGTAACTGTCGAATGGATATTGCTCCACGACGGAGTGATAACGAAAGTCACTTATCCAAAGCAGTTGCGGTGCATAACTCGTGCAAACCTCAACCTCGGGGGATTACGAAGCAGCACCCCTTCCTCGAGCCCATGTTGAGCCCCTCCAGGTAGTCGAGCGCACTTCTGGTCTTCCCGTCAGTGCTCTGTCTCTCTGGTTTGGGCCGATTTGTATTATGGTCGACCTGATATGTGTCTAAAAGAGCTTGTTAACCATGGCCCGAGCGTTGCGTCCGGTAATCGTGCCACCCCTGGTCATTTAAAGTCAGTTATTTCCGGAATAGGGCGAGGTCGGTATTGCCTACGCCCGTGAGGACAAATCCCTTTAGCGCCCAACCTCGGGATCAACCGGCCCAAGGACTCGTGGCCGTCGTGGTGTTTTCTAGTAGCATGATCAAGGCCTTACTCTCTCGCTACCGAACAACAACCTATGGTTAACAACGTCCGGTCGGGACGTTCTTGGGAGAATTCTGGAGAATATGCTTGAGTACGTTGAACAAAGTCTGCGGTCGCGATCTATGCTCATGACCAATTTCTAGACAGTCTCGGGTTTATTCTCGGGGAGGTCTTAAATACGATTGGTGCTCAATGCTGTTATGCTAGCCAACTGGGTCCCCCGATGCGGATCCTATGAGTAAGCAATAAGTGAAGTCGTGAACATTCATATTGGCTCCGGCGCACTATACCAAGGCTAGATGCTGGGGCAAACATTTTAACTGAGTTCCTTAATCGTAAGAGCAGATGAGCCGCTAGTCCCAGCGAACTATTACGTACCACGCTGTAACCTGATCCCTTTTACAATCTAACATTAGGGATTTCATGTTTGACTCAGCTAGGTCGTGCCGTACCTGTGTCGCAATATTTATTTGTGCTCTTCGGTCTTATTCATGCGCATCGGGCTAGAATGAACGCCAAAACAGTGGGAGCATGATACTGCAGTCCCCTTCGGACGGTTAAGATTTATCAAAACGTATCTTGACCTACAAAGAGCGGCGGCTGATCGCTTTTGTGGGATCAAAGGCACCGCGTAATGCGCCATACCGGACCTTGCGCCTGATCTGATTTTGCTCTTGCACCAGTGGCCCATGCTACGACTCTCTAGTAAAAGTGCGGTCGTCTACGAGGGCTAATCTCACATTAAGACAGAGGTTCGGCCTACGGTGTCGGCGATTGAATCGGACGAGAGTTGAATTCAGAAGATGGCACAGCTCGAAAACGATGCCGATTTCAACTGTAGGTGGCAAGGTGCGCGTTAGGATTCCGCGCCTAAGCTGTCTAAGCATCGATTCTCTTCCAATTCAATACGGGATTTCGGAAGAGAGATGCAAGTGACATATTAGACTGCTCATTGTGCACCAGTTGCTGTGACGGTAGTCCGCCCGGTTTTTCTATTTTGTTACCATATAACTCGTAGAATTCACCTACAGATAGGGCCTATCGACGACGCGCAGGCCTCCTAGAGCGCTAGACATCACTCACGGTCCAGGTCTGACAATTGCACAAAATGACGCGAAACATATCGTCGTCTTTCGGTCTGTGATTATCGTTTCACGGGAGCCCAAGCGCAGGCATGTTCGAATTTATGCCGAAGCAGCTGATATTTAAATCTGCAGCGTTGCGTGTGTGGCCAATCGCGTAGAGAAGCAGACAGAGCGGAGTCCAGACGAGCATTATTTAATAAACCATATTTCATCCTCCCTACGCTTCTCGAGTCTACTCATGGTTGGCACAGTGCATTCGTGACCGGCTTCACCACACAGTACGAGCGACAACCGAAGAGATATAGTTTGACACTGTCACCGCGTTGTGTATCGCGCACTTCATTGCCCGTAGTTTTTAAAATCTCTGTGATAAGGTCATCCTTCGTTGGATGTTTACTACGCGATGGGTTATTTCAGGGACTAAAAATACGAATGTGCAAAGACGCAATCCTAACGACACTGCAATACCCCTCTATTCCGTTTCTCATAACGTCTTCTCCGTATTGACGGTGAATTTGTGTAACTCGTAACGGGGGCCCGGTCAGTTCGAATCCTATCCATACCAATTGTGTATCGCGTCGGTCGCGTTCATTCCTGCTTGTTAATGGCACCTGTATGCCTCTTCTTCGTGCGACGTAATGTCATCCTCACCCATCACGAAACTCGGGGATTCATTCGAGTGGTACCTCATCCGTCAGGCACGAGACTGACGTGACCTGTATCAGCACGGAGTGTCGCAACCTGCGTAGTAGGTGTCGCATGTTCATGTCCAAGATTAGATACAGACTTGACCAGATTGCTTCGGCGTTGCTTCTAAACCTTATGGATTTTCGATACATCTCTTTAGCTACTAAGCGTGAGATCCGACAACTACTCACCAATAATTTTGAAAATTCTCGTCTAAATGGGTTGTTTGAGGTTTGTCACAAGGGCAGAAGCAATCTACATTGTCTCTCTCAAATCTTACAGGTGTAAAGGAAGGGGCGCTAGTGAACCGCAGAACCCGATCTCTAACTACAGGTTAGCACTACTCGGGCAAGGCCACCACGATGGGTGTATGCCGACTGTATCGTGTCTGGACCATATCTTTCTTCCTTAGAGCTTCGTAGTTGTGTCAGTGTAACAGATTTGCATTTGCAAAAATTGCTAATGTCCTGCCCTCTTCTCCAGTGGCGGTTCCAAAGAACTCCGACGCCTGAGGATCAATTAGGTATTACTGCCGTAAGATACATCGGCACATCAGAAGTCTGACATACCTCGTCAAACTTATGTATTCCCGATGTTATGCCTGTCCCCTACGTGAGTTCAGAGGAGCACCACCTTTTTTGGGCGGTTGTGGCTGCGCATTACTCACAAATATGCGCAAAATAGGGGTGACCACAGAAACCGCTCTGTGAATCTCGCAAGCTAGCAAAAAAAAAGTCACTCCGGCGTAACGGGGGCGCTTATCTCATGGCAGGCGTTGACTTGGTACCGGAACGGGGACGGAGCCTGCGCTTAGATTCGGCACCCACCATGTATCCATATAACTAATTCCGAATCCGTTAAGGTAGCCCCTGTCGGTTCTCCTCGACGAACTGTGCCATGAAGGCGGTACGCCAGAATTTTATTGGCTCTTGCCTCGATGCCGCCCCAGGTGGTCTAAAGTCGTATGAGGACAATCGACGTGTGCATACGCTGGGGCCTATTTTTCGCCGGGTATTCATCTCGAAGGCACTCCGCATACTCGACCTTTTACAACACCACAGCTTTCACAGGCTTAAACACATCCTCGCCTCAGCATCCGGTACAGCGAATTATAACCGGACCGTCGGGTAAACAGACTGAGTAAGTACATCAACCACCACCGTCCCCATTCTACGATGCGGGCATTCCACCCCCGGGACTTTACTATGGGGCGGATTACCCCAGGCCACTAGCCTGCTGTATAGAGAAGGGGTTCAGTGTAGCCGGCATAAGGCCACAACCCGAACTTAGAATAAGGGCTCACTAGGTCTATATATTACTGGTGGAAAAAATTTAAAAATTGCGACTAATAATAAGTGGTTACTTTGGCCATGCCGCAGTAACCGGCCTCAGACAGTATTAGCCTTGTCCGACCTAACAAGGTGTACTCATACAGTCTTCGGATTGCTTATGCATTACATGAATCGTCCGGGGCGTCACGAGGCCCCAGACGGGAACCTGGAACAGACTGATACAGTGAGTCAGGTCTGAATTCGCGAAGTTGTCTTTCGCCAATGGTATACCCACATATTCTCCGGATTATATAGAAAGATGGATAATACTCAAATGACCGCTGATAATGTAGGAATTGGTACGTGAGAGAGCAGAACTATTAGCTACGGACTACGAGGTACCTTCGTACCGTACCTTTTATTACGAGATATGATACTACCTGTCCTATTATACCTTAGCGCCCCTCCTGAATCTGAAAAATGGGGAAGTCAAGACACAGCTAGGCTCATGCATGGCTCGGAGTTCTGACCTGCGTGATCGACGGGATGTCGGGCTTTGCCGCTCAACGTCGGTTAATGGGAAGTCGATCTACGCTACCCTGAAGACTCAGTCACCGACCAGCCGCCAACTGGCATGTTGTTTAATACCCTCCAAACCTCGTGACTGTTGAGGTTTGAGCTATTCTCAGTCGCTGCGTGCTTTAACGGGGATAGCACCATGGTATTATAAATTCGATTGAAAACTTGAACCCAATATCGAGCTTACCTATAAGCAAGTCCACAAGACCTGCTAATTTGCCACCTAGGCAATATCTGCAATAATCTTTAACTACTGCATCACTTGTCCAACAATTGACCATCTTGCAGGGTGATTTTCGAATCACGGCAACTAAAACGGCTCGCGTCTTGTAGTATAGTCGCCCCGCCAGTGTCTTATTGAATCACTCTGGGACATATAGGTTCAAATGATTCACCGTTTCCGAGTAGAACGGTCAAAACACTGATCCTCTGCCTTTTACAGCGGACTCGACTCCCTCTTTACAGGTTTATCGCTAGTTTTCCTCCCCCGTTCTACCATGAGCATGCTCCCGTCTCTTCTCTATATCTTCGATCTTCTCAAAAGCACACCTACTCTTCATTCGCAATGGATCCAGTCCCATTCTGGCCGTGTTATCTTATACTATGAACCTATCATACCGAACTCGGCGATATTTGCAAGGAGACTGAGGCCATGTATTATAGACTACCGTTCTCGCCGCGTTTTATAAAGGGCGTATTTTCTACCAAACACTTTTTAATGTGTCATTTCCATGAACAAGGCAACTGCCCAACTTTGGTACGAACTTTGAAACAATAGGGTGTGACGGGCAACTGGATATTTATTACGGGGGAAGGACCCGCTACTGCAAAAATGTACCAATACTCGCTTTACGTAGTATTCGTCCATCTTATCAGTGGTATTCCCCAGTTCCGTTATGCACTGAGCATACGGGACATCCTCATTGGGCCTGTCTCACTAGTCGTTCTGTAACCATAGGACGTTGCATATTAATAAGTTCAGACCAGGGATTCTGTAGCAGCCATCTGAACGGCCCAGTAGTCAGATCCGTACTTGTCATTGTGGGTGCGGTAAGTTTCTAGCCGAGCCTGTACGTACGCACATTGAGACACACGTGCGTAACGGTAATAGCCAACAACAAACCCGGAATATAATTCACGTCGGCTGGTTCGCACAGGTTAAGAGCCCTCCTCGGCCTTCGGGTGGCGGAAGGCCTCATTAATCCGGTATAAACCAAGACGATCCTCATCGGACCCTGTTCGGGCGCGGCGCTTACAACTACTAGGCGGTATGCTGCATCTAGCAACTTCGAGGATCGCCGATGATACGCAGCCCAGCCGAAAGCCGCGTCACCCCGGGAAAAATGCTCGTGCAACTCCCCAGTCCTGAGTTAATTTTGAGTAATAAGCGGTTGAAGCACGAGAACCCCCCCCGGAGAAATGAATACGCCTGCAACTGCTTTCCAAGTTCGGAACGCTGTTAGACTTAGACACACGCAGACAGTAGAGCAACCCCTACTCGAAGTGCTGTTCCTGGAGCCTTACTTCATGTTTTGACGTCTCGACTCCACCGTCATGCGGATACGTTACACAAAATTCCGCTTAGAATCATACCGTCGAGACTCATCTTCCTTTCCGCTCGTCAGGTGCTGATTGAACAGGAAGCATATAGTGTGCCCAGTCGGATATTCCATCGGGGAATGTTAAGAATGAATGAGTGGTAAGTAAACGGCCCTACAAGATAGCGGCTGGATAATCGAGGCGTGTCTGCCACGCGTGGTTACGAGTAGGGCAACAACAGTCAAGTAGTCAGCTGCCCTAGCAGATCTCGGTACACCCAAAAAATACTCCTGAAGATTGATGATTCTTCATAACTATACAATTGAAAAGGGCCGCTGGGGCGGTGGCCGTTAATAGATTTCACGATTTGACAATGGACTAACCTATGTTTTATACAGAGAAGTTTGAGGACGGCGCTCCGTCAACTTCGAACGTAGTTCAGCCTTCCTGTGAGATAAAATTGGCCCATGGTTGTCGTCGCCCCTCTGACCATTATTTGTAGCATAATGGCACGTGGTCCTTAAGGACGGAATCCTCGACTACGTTAAAAAGCCGCTAGGGGGGTTGGTGAGTATAATCTTGTCGTCCGCGTGATCCTGGTGAGTCCGCACGCGGGCATAACACCGTTCAATAATCCGACACGAGAAGAACTGTAGCCCTAACTAGGGTCATGGTATTCGATGAAGAGGCAACCGCATTCTACCTTCCGCAGTCCTACTGGCCCCGTCTCTCAGTCGGTTGTGTGTCGGAGGTACTGCTGATCTAAAGACACTGCATAATCGTACGTCATTGTATATATATCTGCTCGATCTCGACATGGAGAGACCCGTTAAGATTCAGAGTCATACTGCCATGCTGTAACGGCAGACTATCCCGGCCCGGCAAATCTAGAAATTAATTAGCGGTATTTTGCTAGCACCTTATTGATAGGTTATAACCGACACTCACAGGGCGCGCGTACTGATCGTAGTTTTGCTGTCAGTGCCACTAGCCTAGCCTGTACCTTATCGTCCGGGAGTTAGGCCTATTAAAAGTGTCCTCGCAGAATTAAGTGCAATAAGACAATCCAGTACCGCGAGCCTACAATCGGTAAACTTAGCGCCTGAGATCACCCAGAACCAATTCTCACGCAACACGAACTATCTAATCGGGAATTGCCACCGATATTCTAACCGACTGTGTGCTCCTCAGACGTGTACTACCATTACATTTCTACGAATCACAAAGTCCTTCGCTCGCCACTTTCTCTCAATCTAAGGGGGCCTTTAAAGTCGGAAACTTACAGGAGGGACTCCCGATCTTGGGCTAGGGGTCCCACTCGCCGGCAACTTTCAACAAGATTAGGGCAACCTCGGATAACCTCTTACATTCGATAAACCGGGGCCCGTTCACCTCTGGTAACTTTGCATTACATTTCGTATGCTAGGCGCCCTTAAAACTGTCTAGAAACGCATAGATCTCTGCTCTCTGGCGACGAGGGCAGTCAGTTGGTATCTGGCGCACATATTGCTGAAGAGCCAATACGAACCCTAACCGCGTGTAGCCCTGCCAAAGTTCTTGACGGTGTCCACCCTCTAGTGATAACTGCAGTTTAATTAGCATCAGGTCTGTCCCGTAAAGCGCTCATTGCATAGTCTCCCGTATCCGACTGTCGAATGAACAGATCGGACTTACCGGATCAATATGCATCTGGGAACATTCTGATGAGCCCAGCTTACTCCATAATACTCGGTCAAGCAAGGCGTCATTAATTACATGTATCCTGGGCACCACGGCAGGCTCTTCCAATGGCGGAATTAAGGCCGCCCCTGCATCGAGGAGGCGTTCTGGCCTCGATAGAACCATCTTCAAAGCGTTTGCTCGTAGCCCTGCGTCCGAGGGAGGGAAAAGTGTTTGCACATACAGTAAGAATTCGTCATATTTAGATGGTTAGTAGACGTTATCATGATCTGACGCCGATCACGAGAGGTCTGCTCCCTCCTGCGGACTTGAGCTTGGTGCTTAGTATGAATGACCTAGCCGCTTGCACTTCAATTATTTTTTACTGAAAGTCATGGATAAGATTTACAGCTCAGAACGCGCTTGCTTGAGTGATTATCATCCATACATTGCTCTAAAATCAGGGTGATTCTAATGTGTTACACCGTGAGACGGGAGTATCTGGAACAAAAACAACTAAATTTAGGAGCGTTCATCAGTACAAGCTCTGTCACTTATTAGCTAGAAAATTGAGGCACGGAATGAACCTTAGCCTGGATTCGTTGATGTAGTCACAAGTCCAATATTCTGCGAGATTTCAGGCTATGAATACATTATAACTCCCAGCTAATATTCGAAAACGTTTTGGATTCTGACACCACCAATACTGCTACGCTGCACGAACGTAAAAGAGTACGCGTCCAGCTAAACTCTAAGTAAGAACCTCCTAGAAGTGAGGGTCGTCGCTTTCCTCATATAGGAAAACTGGATCGAGATAGGAGGGCTATAAATGCTAATTTCCTAGTCTGACTCGCTTTAGCAGCACCATACCTGTAACAGTAGACTTCGGCTCCGACCTTATCATCCATCGATTACAGAAAATAATCACTAAGGAATTTACAATCTTCATTCGGCCGGTTTGGTCTTAGTTACGCAATACGCCAATGAATTAAGTCGGTGTATCCTAAGACGCATTAATTGCCTCGCACTTTACCCTCGATATTGCGCTCAATTTAAGTATAGCTCGAGCGTTAGGGTACAGGTCACAGCAAAGCCGTAGTTATCAATACCGAATGCAGTTGTCCCTCACCCCACGCGCTATTTAAACCTGAGTATGTATTCTAAGTTCTCGTCTACTTTCGATTCCTAAGATAATCTCACAATGATAACGTTGAGGCGCAGTAACGCCATTTTAATAATAATTGATGTGAGTTAAAATTCGGAGGTCATTCCGGAATCGTATACTACAGCCCAGTAAAAACACCCGTGTCTCATGATACTGGGCGAGATCACGACGACCCTCGAGTGAATGGGCTCTCGGGATCGTGGATCGAGGCGCCTAACCTCTTGAACCAGCGGTCCTTCACTACGTCGCTAGTCGAGAGACCATTAAAGTCATGGCGTCGCTTAGAGGTAGCTGACACCACCTAGTGTACTACGCCAATGTGGACGAGCGATATCATACGTTCCTAACAAGCGAGACTTATGAAAGCCTGGAACTCCTGGCTTATGTATCACGAATTTCAGGAACGTGTGTGGGTGGTCATAACATCGCGATACCACTATTGGCCAGGTGGGTACAGAGTGTGCTTTGTGGGAAGTCCATTTATCTGCTGAGGTCGATGTTTTGAACCAACATGCTGGGGAGTTTGACCGCGTGATTGTCTCTATGCTAGATAATAATAAAGGCGGGGGACGCTCTCAGTCGAGGAGCATCCTAAACGCATCCATTTTGATCACGGTGTTTTCGGGATGCTTGAGACTTGGACAAGATGTCAGAACGAGCAACGAATTTGACAACACTGTGGAACTTATCCCGCGACGATGTCCAATCCCCTTGCTGAGGAGAATATGGTCCAATGCCTATGGGATAACTGTAGTCGCTTATCAGGGTGAATCATCTTACCAAAGCTCCGTGCGCGTGGTCACTTTGAACATTACACGGCACTCGTGGTACGTTTCATTGTGTCTACCGCCGCCAAACTCTAGGCAGCAAATACCACCCGGGGCTGCTACTACGTGGACGAGTTGTGAAGCCAAGCGGCTCTATGCCCCCGGAGTCGAGGCAAATTTGCGGCTCTGCAATGCAGAGACCTATTGTTTTCGACTCTAAAAAACAATACATGACGAACGTCCTAGCAGAATTGTGCACCGTCCAGCTTACACTCTACTGAAATGGCAGCCTCACCCGACTTAATTAAATATTATACTTGCAGAGTGGGTAAACCCAGTCGTGACCTTAGAAACAAGGAAAATATAGCGAAAGAGAGAGGGATGTTGGTGGCCCTACGCTAGACGGCAGACCACTCGGGCTGCCCTCATCTGTTGTTCTGACTGGGAGTCGATTTAGAGGTCTTCTGGGCGCTCTGTGGTTCGACCAACCAACTGCGAGGACCATCGAGTCTATGGGTTTCCTGTCCGCTTGGATATCTCGGACAGTAATCAAACTTATCAATGTTTAATATAGCGACGAGGCCGCCCGAGAGGTGAGTTGGTCGGACTCTTTCTGAGAGTTCCGAGTTACCTTAGAGTCTGATATCTTTACAACGCGAACAGCGGCATCAACTCACGCAGTGAGCTTCCACACACCGGAAACCGAGGATTGGACTAAACAGTGTAGCCTTTTTTATATGGGTAGGTACGTGCAACTAACGTTGAGGCCTCCACGAATCTGCAAAACACAGTCGTAAGAAGACCGCGTAGCTTAGGAACCGGAGTCGACTCGGACTTTCAAAAGTTGTACCGAACGCTCGAGCCGGCGAAAAGGTAATTTTGGTCATCACCTTTTTTGTATCGATCTGTGACACCCAAGTACGTCATCGTGGTCCAAATTTCGCCAAGGAGGACCCTAAGTTTTCTGTTTGGTGGCTGTTGTTATGCTAGGTTTAGCAAAGATACAAGTATATCATGTCCAGGGTCGGGATATAGTACACAATGTTGTCTGTCTCACCGAATTGGGTTCATGTAATGGGATCTATCTCACTAGATGCTGACTATATTTAGATAGTTCTATAGACATTCTTTGAGCTCTATCTTTTGTCCTTATACGTTCGACGCAAGATCTGCCACTTAGGGGATTGGCCTGCGGGCTTGGATAACAGCACGCGAAAGTATTCCAGTTCTCTTTGCCTCTTGCTTCGACCAAGTGATTCTCGCAGATCGAATTAAAATTATGCTTACTTTTACGCAGTTGGAAGGGGATTCTCTTCCCTTTACCGAAGATCCGACCGGGTTTTACTTAGTTTACGGTCTTAGATTCGAAAACGGAGTACACGCTTGTAAACCAAGCAATCATGGGGACCAATAGCTAAACCACTGCTAGACGCCAATCTTCCTTAGTAGGCTGCTCATCGCCCGCCACTGGAATCGAGAATATTTGCCAGACAACTTCAGTACCGGGCAAGCTGTGCAAACGGTGGCGCTAAGCATAATCATGAATGCTGTTAGACGGTGTAGCAACTGTGACCAAAAATCCGATCACTCTTTAGCGATGCAACACCCATACCCTGAGTTGCGTCACATAAGGCGCTTAGGCTGGAGTCGAAAGAGGTTCAAACCTAGCAGGTCTATCAGGATCGATATGCCGTCCTTCACGATCGTCTAACAAAAACACCTCGGTCTTATTGGCATACTAAACAACGGCCCGTTAACTAAAAATCGTCTGTCGCAGCATCTATATCAAGTGGTTCAGCAGGCCTTAACGATAAGAGGCTCGATGATAGTGCATAAATGCACGCAACTCCTAGAAAGTCTCTCAATGGTGTGGTTTCACCCGCATATCCTAACGCGATCTGTTGGTCGTTTAAGAGGACAGGTTCTAAACCGGATAGCACAAAGTCTAAACAGGCGACTACGAGACAGAGCAGTTCCGCGCACGGGTGTGACTCATCAAGATTCGAAGCTCTCCTAGCCCACTGCGCCGAGTGCGAGGAGGACAACGTGCTCCAGCGGGCGCGTATTGTGTTGACATATGTCTTACTACAGTGTGACAGGCCGAAGTTTCGTTGGGTCCCGGCGGAAGCCGGCCGTCACATTCGCTGCCATTTCTACAACCCACACAACACGCTATATATCCCTTAAACCGGGGAAGTTCTGTATCACAACCCTGTCCACTCCCAACATTACGATATAACAAACTGTGCGATTAGAACAATCGACTTGCAGTATCCCAGGCCTCTGATACCGGGAGACCCCCCTCTAATAGAGTCGGAACTCCTCCCACGTCTAGAGTAGTCTAATCGGGGAGTCGTCTCAGAATACCGTCATCTGGGATTACTAGACAGATGTCGAGGGCGCTTCAGGGATTGAGTCCTGAGGTCTCTCAAGCCCACGTTTTTCGCAGGGCATAAGGCAGGTCCATCATGATTGCGCTTTATATGACACGTTTTTGCACATCTATGATCTCCCTCAAACAAACCCGGTAGTTCGCGTTAGAATTCGACTGCGCTAAAGCTGCGTCGAGCCCATATGAGGTTGTTTCACGTTGTCTTTCCCAACACTCGAGCTCTACACTCTTACTACGCGAGGAAATCTGTTCCAAGCTTTACCGCGGCGGTAAAGCTCTCCCCGTTCATTGCAGTCGAAAGTATTGTGGCCCGGCTCCTAGTATGTCAAAACTCTGGGTCATAACCGTTCCGGACCAACGAAGGTATTTCACTCTGTTGAAAAACTGTTAACTAAAGGGCCCGGATATGATCAATGGAGACCCATTTTGATCGTTAGCTCCACAAAAGGCTGTATATGGCATGGAAGAATCCTGCTGATACGCGATAGTGCAAGCGAACTTAGGGCGTGTTCCTCGACGGGACAATTACTGCTCCCGTGCACTGAGAACTGACTATCCCCTAGTTGCGGCTGGTGGTCCGGCTCTGCCCGTACCCCTTCAAGATGCCGTCGTTTAACAGTGGTTTCCCGGGGAATTCATCACGATACGAATTGTTTCCGGGGAGTTGGGGAGGAGTTCCTGCTAGTCCGACGAATACAGTAAATCAAAATAAAATTACATAAACTCTTCAAGATTATTGGATTGTATTTGTTCTCTCTTCTTAATCAAGCACAACAAGCTCAGGGGTGGCGGTTGCTGTTTCAGAGTTGAAATTGAGCACACCCATACCTCGGCCGTACCGTCTGTGAACTCGATAACTACGGTCTGTTTCTCTAAGCATCACTGCCAGACGGTGACCTTATTCTGAGAAGTTGGAAGCCCCATGACTTACTTTTAAGAGCCGGGCACGTACCCGGTCTGGTCGACCAAAAATTTACGCTATGGTCCACGGAATGCCTTGTTTGCCCATCCCGAGTCCCGTTGTACTCTTGCTTCGACTAGTTATGTTGACAGGGTGGTTGCTCTAGAGATACAAGAAAGCTCTACCTGCTGGTCGGTCGGACGTGTTACGGTTTAGAATAACCGATAGGGCAATATCCATGACATGACTCTCCCTTGGTCCCTAGTCCTTACTGACATCGCAGAGCGGGACTACGCGCTAGTTAGTTAATTTATTCGTGGTCCGTCTAATTTACAGGATGTAGACTATAGTTTCCCAAGCATCTTCTCTTAGCGTAGGACGCTCACCCAGCTCAACTCGCTTTTAAACCTACCCACACATCGGGTGCACGGATGAGCTATATTACCTTAATGTACATCGGTAGGTAAAGGGCGAAGCATGGGTGCTCCTATGATACAGGCAGGCGCAGAAAATGAGGACTACGTTCAATTTCCGTCTAGATTGGGCGGCGCAGTGACCCAGAGACTTTTAAATATGGGGAAAGTTAGTATCCATTGCAAGTAGGGTTATTCCAAACTTTTCCTCGCTGGACGTGTAAACGCCCATGTCACAGCCTTTTATGGCCATAGTGGCAGGGGAGATACCCCTGTTATGGTGTCTGGTCTCCTCTTGTGAACAACTCTCGCCGTCCGCGTGTCAGAGTGGACGTGACCTGTACCTCACGTGGGACGCTTCTCTCCCCAATGTCAATGGAGCCCTAGTTCGACCGTCAACGACATTAGGGAACCAGTTCGCTCTCTTAGCTCGAAGGGGTTAACTAACACTACTTGATCTAAAAGGATGGAGCAATTGGTCGCCAGCAGCGCCGTACTTTCGCCTGGGCTTATTCCGTTATTCATCATACTGTGAAGATCGCAGAACGTCTGAGCCGGGCGCACCATAATGATTCCTTCCAAGCCGTCGCAGGCATTTTATCGATATATATTGGTTCAGCAGTTTAACATTGCGAGTCTGGCACAAGGAAACAGAAGGGCTAGTTGCTACCCTCGGGTAAGGGAGAATACTGCGGCAAGGAGGACTGGGATCCCGCCAAGGTCTTTACTCTATTATACGGCAGTTTAGGACAACCGAAGTGTGCCGGCGTTGTCCGTATAGTGGTGCCCAGTTAGACCGGATGAGTTTTTCGTGGACAGTCTCGCTAGCGTTTTTGGGTGGGCGCCGTGCAGACGGTACTTTTAGGCTGGCATAATCCAGTTGGTGCATTAGCGAGACTGCAGGCTAGTATTTCAGATGCACGCCAACCGCCACGAGACGAACCTGATTCCTGGACTCCTAATAGGTCTATTCGAACTGGGAAATTTTGGCCCCAAACCCTAGATCCGTTAATCATCAAGTATACCCAAGGGTGGCCTTCAGGGATAGTACGCCGGACTGGTCCCTTTCGACATGGATACGTTGGGGCGCCCTAGCACCACTTGACGCACTCTCTGATTCATAGCGCGTCCAAAGAGTAAAGTAGCCCCTAGACGGTGTTGTATAACCCGAACGATATCAGAGACCTGGAAATTTGACCTGCTTAATCTTGTCTCTAGACGTACGGCAATTCGTGGTCACTCTGCGCTATTGTATCACTCGAGGCATGCACACTGTAACACGTCATGGAGACCCATAAATGCAAGTGCCTCATTAATGAATGGCCCGCTTCCATTCAGGCTCCCTTGGCTATTTCGCCTGCCCCCCCCATTTCTCTCATCATGACAATCTGCACTGCAGTAAGGTGTGCTCAAGAGTGTTCGGCAAAATCGCAGCTCTAGCGCACGGGTTTTTATTTGAGCATTCTAGCGGTTCTTAGGGAATGGTCTTTTTTTAAGGTTAAGCTCTGCGTATGCGCTGAGCAGGAATCTCTGGTCCTGCATATGATGCAAACACTCGAGTAGACGCACGGCCGACGCGTTCATAGGAGGTGGAATCCAGAGCCCTAATGGCGAGCTTGTATTCACAGACTCGACGTATTTTTTAGCTTCTCTCCATTAGTAGGAGAGGGCGCTTAGAACTAGCGGTATACAACCCAAGACATAAGTGGGTATGTGTTACTTTGAAGAGTCACAGATTGGCGACTGTGCTATAGTGTGGCACGGACCCCTCTCCGGAGTGCGGCCACAACAGCCGTGTTGCGACGTGTGAATAAAGGGAGAGAAATAGGGGGGACTGATATATGAACATGGTAGACTCGTTTAGTACTTCGCTCTAGTCCGACCAAGGATCACGCGGGACGTATAGGGTGGAGCTATCTTACCGTGCGATTCTGGACATCTTGGCCTTAGGGTACATTGCTTTCCCGATGCAACACTTCGTATTTTTGCTTCATACTTGAGGTCAAGATTGGCTTGAAACTATCGCACGCTACTTCGACTTACATGTTTCTGGCATCGCTAGCATGCCCATTTTGGAAGCTATAACGAGCGGGGTACCGCTCTCATAAGAAAGGGGGCATGGTGCCTATGAATTCTAGTATAATCGCAATAACAGGAATCGATATCTTCCCACACTCGTAAGTACATTACGGTAACTTCTTGAATCAGACATTGAAGTATTGATAAACTCACAATATGGCCATAAGCGATAACGCTTGGGGCTTTATAGGAGGGATAGATGAGTTTGTCAACGCGTACCTTGATACTATTTGGACTAAAATAAGGGAACATAGGCACACGTAGCTGGACCTTAAGTAACGTTAAAGCCAGTAGTTAAAAAAGGCGGATGATTGACCGTGTGGGTTAACACTAGGATTGCTCCATCGCGTGAGTTTTGAAGCCATTGTGCTCAAAGGTTTAGTCGTCGACTACGTACTGTTAAGTCTTTATGCAGGCTACACAGAGTGGGAATGTCGCCGTTTTTATCTCCGCATATCTAGTTATACTGGATTTGCTTCTAGTATGCAAGTGGTACACTGGTTGTGGCCCTCCGAGCACCATTATGATGGGAGTAATTAGATTTCATGCGCTCTACTACATTGGGGCGAAGAGGCTAAGTGGTAGTCGATACCTAGTTTTACTATTATCCAATGTTAGTCCGGCAGTCAAACGACGCCCCCCTTCCACTACAATTCGTTACTGAAGTTGCGGTGTCAGTAGCTGCGGCAATGGAGAGCCATAAGGTTTCTATATCTAGGTGCGCCGGTCACAACCTTCCCGCGCAGCCGCGTTACTTAATCCGTAGTATTGGACCTTTACGCTTTCAGAGTCCAAGATCATACTCCCTAGGTAACGGTACGACCCTATAGCAATCCAGCGGATTAAGGCCAACTATAGTAGCCTCTGTGTAGAACACGCTGTTAAACGGTAATACTGTTGTTAGAAACTATCTCCATATGTAATTGGCGTACACCTAAATAAAGCCAAATGTGGCAAGTATCTAGGGGCAGAGAGCCTGCGAGTTATAGAACGGGCTGAGACCTAAGGATAAGTACAACGTACTGCACATACTCACTAGAGGGCGAGCGCCACTTTCGATTATTACTCCGGTAACAGTCTGCCATCGTTATTCATACTGATGTTAGAAGACTAAGGTCCATCTAGCACATGCGTGCATACTACCTACACGAGATATACTTCTGAAAAAAGTTAAACAGGGCTAAAAAACTCCCAAACGCGTGTACCGTCAGCTCCCGGCCTTTAGGATCTGCCCGGTCGTCTTCATGTCTCTTGCCGTTCGGCATCTGAGCCGAAAAACGGTATACAGCACCTTTAAGCGCTTACTCAGTTAACTCACGACTGTCAGTCACCCGGCTCCCTAATTCCGGCAGTCTTGATACCATCTAACTAAAATTGAAATAACCATTCCACGGAGACCCCCTCGAACGATTTTTCTCGGGATCCATTCTGTGAGTGTTAAACGGTAAAGGCCTATCCAAGTTCATGTGTTTCGTGGGCTGTGTTAATTGCAACTCCAAATTGGGTGTGCGCTCCGCGCTGCTTTCTGGAACTGCCGACTCCAAGTTTTGGTGCAACGCTTCTCGAAGACAGTGAGAGAGCAGAGTGTCGGATCCGATGCTCCACAATTTGGGGTGGCCTAATACCGAATATTTTGGGCATAATTAAGCCGACAACGGCGACTTACTCCAAAATCGCAAAAGTTACGAATGAAATCGCTTACTCTCCAGGGGGGTTATGCTGTGTGCAATATTCCATGCCAAATAAGCGACCCTGCTGATGCACATATGTACTTATGATTACACTTCCAGAGTATACATCCTGCTTTGTTTGACTTTTCGGGAGCCCCGATATTTCCTGATCCACTAGTGAACTACACCTATAACTGCCCTTTTGGACTCGTGTAGATTCAGACATGCTTTATAATACAAGAGGCATCGACTGTGCTGGTGTTTCAATCTAATCTAATCAGGACGGATGTTCCTATAAGCCAATGTAACGCGGAACGCTCAGCGACGGGTGGGACTTCCGCTAAGGGTAACACCTAAGGTGATCCGAGCCAACACATTTCCTGTGGTAGTAAATTTACAAGCGACTCCCCGTTTACGTCCTGCTGAAACTGCAATTACGGCTCACCGTGGTATATGTGCCGAACCCGCCTTACATATCGCCCGAGCTATTCTGTTAAGAAACGCGTAGTGCCGAGCAGGTCGGTCACCTTGAATCCTTGACTCTGTTCTGAACCGGAGCGTCGAAAGGCATTGTTATGCGCGTCGCTGATAGTGCAGCGAGACTGCATTGAGATTACTCTATCAACGGAACGTAATTACTTGAGAATTGACATTGTTATCGCGACCGGGCAAGAGGCGTTGCCGTATATACGGTTCCTTTGCCATTGTGGGCATGATAGAAGCGGTACTTACTTCCAAATCTGTTTAGGACGCTGATGCGCAACTGAAACGCTCGCCGGTATGGGGTCTATAAACTAAATTTGTTTGGTCGGCGCTAGGTAGAAAAGCGTGTCAAAAGGTCCACGACCGCGGCGCGGTCAGGATAGTGACTATGATGCCGTTAGTAACTGAAGACCACCCACGGAAGATGCGGAGAAAACTATGTCCTCATTACTTCGCAGAACGACATGACACTTAAGATGTTCGTGACTTCATCCAATATCCGGTATAGACGAAACAACTTAATAACGATGCCCCACCATTCAAGGCCACGAAACACGTTTAACCCTTTTTCACGCTTTTTGTGCCCTATTCGGCCGTCCTGCTTACCTTTACCCGGGACTGCGGCACTGGTCATTATCTATTTCTTTTTTAAAACCTTTCCGGTAGTGCTAAAGCAGAAAACACGTAGAACAATCGGATGACGTAGGAGCTCAGTGCAAAGGCATGATGGTTTCAGCTGCCGTACCTTGGATCCATTCACGTAACCTCGATTTGCTTTCTCAGAAATGGCCTGTAAGCATGAAGCGCGGATCTATACTTGGAAAACTTGCTAGAGAGACAATCCCGCGGCGGCCAACTAGATGCAGTCGGGAGTAGTTCGCATTTTTGCCTTAGCGCTTAGCTATATTTCGCGCAAACAGACAGCTGCCCGCTGTCCCGTACTGCTTGGAAGGCTAAGAACATGTTTACTGTTCACTCCATTGTTGCAAATGAGTCATTTCATGCATGGCGAGGCGACGTGGGTTTGACCAGCGCGCAGTCTAGGTCTATCGGGTAATCACCCGTTAAGTTTGGCCCAACAGGGCGCATATTCGCGGAAGAAATGTGGACGTGCTGCGGTTTCCTGGTGATAGCCACGATCACACTTTATAGCTCTTGCTTGATACCGCCCGGCTACTGTTACTGCACTATCCAGTTTTGCTCATAAGGGTCTGGCTTGAAAGGGTATTGAATAATGGACAACATGTGTGAATCGGTACTAATATCTAGCGTCTTGGTTGGATTTCGACCAAGCCACGATTACTTCAGAGTGTAGTGGTTTAGATCTGGTCTGCATACTATGACGGGCACTATCGCGACACTCGCAATGACTATACGCGGGAACCTCTAGGCGGGCTCGGTGGTACCGGTCCACAAACAACAGAACCCGGCAGGACGAGATAAGTACGGCAGGCAAGTATGCTTTCTAACCAATCATGTCCCTGAATCACTTTAGTGCGGACCTCATCCTTGTGGAATCCGCGGCTGTATACCAACTAGAAGATAAGGGTAGCGATCGGTCCACCTACTCCAAAAAATAGCCCAGCCTAGTAATTCCTTCCATAGTCTGTTGGCGATAAACGACAAAGCACTAATGTCCCGATAACCCACACAGCATGGCCCAGACCAACTGGTGGCAAACTAATTAGCGCTAAAGACAGAAGGGTATGCCTCACTGTCCTTCTTCAGAACTTTGTTCCGGTTGCCGGGGGCCGGTAAAGCGTATCAAGTGACAGTAGTATACTTGTCCGTCCGTGCACGGCAAGAGTTGGGCTCCACTATTTGCGGGGAGATGTAGAAAATGCCCAAATTCCATACTGCTGAGCTGGGCGTTTGTGCCCCTAGACAAAATCAACAGAAGCGCGGTCCGCTCTAAGACCTAGGTCACGAGGAAACCCGGAAATTCTCCTGATGAGAGAATGTTTTCTTACCCACATCTAACCTCCATAAAGGTATGCGCCGATTTGCACCCGCTAGTCCCAATTAAATTGCCTGCCCTGGGTCCGAAGATACTCCGACGGGAATAAATCGATGCCCCAGGACGGTCCTTGGGAACTCACATTAGCCGAGACCTGTTAATCTGGTTCGCAAAGTATCCGTCAACGGCGCATTATTAGAATTTTGAGTTGGGTATAGATCACCGTTACTGTTTACGACCGGGAGCCCTTTCATAGGCCCCCAGGGGGGCGTTCAGCCTGCGGGAGTGTACTCTGTCTAACCATGAAAGTATGCATAATTTTTCGAGCGAATTCGATACTCCACGATACAGCCCATTGGACAAGGTGCCCGTTGATGGGATCCTATGAGCGAACGTGTAATGGCACCGGTATTATAGTGTCACTCGATGCTGAGGGCGCTGAGGGCGGCTCCAGCCTCTTTGTCCATACGGATAACTTCCATTATAACCGGAAGGCCATTGGATACGCCAGGCCACCAGTGATTTACGTTGGATCCGTCGCAAATGATCAAGCAATGGGGTTCACACGACTATCCAAAAGGTGTAAGGTCTACCTACCCCGTAGACGGCCCCAAATCTTCCGTTGTTAGCCGTGCTCTATATCAGGTCCACTGCTACCTGATACTACAGGCAAGATCGTCGTGGCACGGGTATCATTTCGATGCCATTAGCTAGTGATCGCAGTTTCAGCACTGAACACCCGCCAGCATGGTTGGCAATCCCCACCCGACAAACGGTTCATTATTCGTAAGATAAAAACACCCCACGCCCCTATGTTTGCGTAGCGCACATTGTGCGAAAATAAGATCCTGGAGTGAAGCCACGGTTTTGATTCCCCTACGAGCTTAAGGGCGTTCTCGGTGCAGTACGTGACCGCGACTTTCAGAACCCGAGATGTGGCTGAATCCTGCGTAAGCTATCAAGTCACTACCGTACAGGACGAGTGTATATGAACCAGATTTAAACTCGCACAAGTTTTTAAGCTTGCGCTATCCAATCTGTCTTAAAGAAACTGGTCTTCTAACGCAGCGCTCCACGCTGGTCGCCTAGCTTGCCTAACTTTCCGCTATTTGTTATTGACCAATCGGAGTGTTTACTATTTTTAATAATGCTTGCTTTACCTAACGTCTGTCATGCGTAGACTTTTGTCAATTTAAATTCCAGTGCCAGAACGCAGACCTTTATTGGCTTGCATACCCCGTAGCTCGGAAGACGCACTCTGCGTACTGCACGAGAGTATCAAAAGTACTCACAACAAGCGTGTGAGGTGTAATCTACAGGGCTGACGACGGGGCGGAACCGATAGCTGCGCCTAGACACCGCAGGGACGTTACACCGTCGGGCGTGTTCCTACTCTGTTTCTGTGAGAATCGGGAGACAGAAAGACTCGGAAAGCTCGAAAGCCCGTGCTGGCTATCAGCAGGGTGTGTAAAATCACAACCAGTTTGGAAAGAAAACACGAGGCTTGCGCCGGTAATTGCCTCGTGCACAGCACTGCTGCGAGTTTTTGTAATTTCATACTAAGGGGGTTGCTTATCCCAGCTATGGTTGGTTCTACCTCTCTGTATCTGGTGGGCCAATCCTTCGTTAGAGGACTCGTCGCTGAACGGCTCTTTGTCACCCACAGCGAGTACACGGTGCTCAGGCAGTGATGCGTCGAGCAAGCTGGTGATGCCCAAATATCCCGTCAAGGTCAACTTGCTCTAAAAACGGTATAAGAGTGATGTTTGCGTGCGGAAACCCGCACTCGGACAGTCCCGTCTGCCATGGATATGGTGGGAAAAGCTTGGAAAAGTGAAAATAGCGAAACACTTACCTTACTTGATGTTCTTCAGGTAATAAACCATCTGTGGCTAGAAGGACCTGGCTGCGACTTGCACTGTTAGGATTCAATAGTCTGAGTCGCCCCGCATCGAAACGTCTTCGTCCATTGCTTCGTCTCAAGGCTTGAGATACTGCTCCCAATGGCGAAATTAGAACATCGTGCCAATCGTTAGTAGGGTCTGTCCACTTCGGACGTTACACAGTCATCGCACGACGGTCGCATTCCTAATTTCCACCCTAGCTTCGCTCAGTTCCACGGCAGCAAACCCGATATCGACGGAGTTCACAGGTGCCCGGACCCTGTATACGTACCGGGCTATAATCGTATTGAATCCGGGGCCTACCTCGTCTCCGCTGCAGGCCAACGTTGTTTTAAGCCCGATATGCGTCGTTCTTTAGTCTTGTTTAAGCTATTATTTTAAGGTTCACTAAAAACTCCAGATAGAGCCTACGCCGATGCCGTCGCGCACTTCCGCGGAGCGGCAATTTAGAGACCAGCAGACTCCCAGCATCCCTACTCTATGAGCAAAGACACTATGTCCATTGAAATTTAGCACGCGGCCTCACAGCGTCCATTGCGTGAATTTTACGTGTCTACCCTAGTCCCCAACGCCTTATCGTCTCCGGATTGAGTTCTATGCTCTATGGCTCTGACCTGTACCCCCTTGGCGCTGTGTTGTCCACGAAACGCCCACATATAGTGTGGCCAGATTTGCGCATATACATAACTACGAACTAGCCGGTTAGTATATAACTGCTGAAGTTTAGGGTAGAACTATCTGATCGGGCGGCCTCCAGCCTAGTACATGAGAAGGCCGGGGGTACTGACGTCCTTCGAAACTCCCACCTCCTATAATCCGTTACGCAGATAAGCGGAGGCAATATGAGTTTGACAGGAAGACGAGATAATTCTTCCCCCCTTAACGGGTAGGTTACGGAGCGTTGGATAACCGAAACAGATAAGCGTTTCACGGGGCGCGTATCAAATCAAAAGCTAACTCAACTGCAGACTAATTCTCGTTAAGTACATAGGTATCTTATTGTATTCGCTCAGGCTCCCATATGTCCCCACAGGCAATCATGTAATCCGATGTGTTGTTATGCCACCGCCCACTGCCTTGCAGCTTAATAAAAACAGACTAATTGGCATCGAATGAACCGTCGTGGATAATCTTTTCCCCCGCCAAGGCAACAGTCGAAAAGCCCCACTCAACGTCCACCAACGAAATCAAGGAACTCAGAGATTTTAACCGTTACAGGTATTCTCTCGGGCAGACTCCCGGGGCATTTAAGCGCAAATTCCGATATCCTCTGCGTCACGAGGATTTGAATGAAATAACACTACGGCATAGCAAGTGTGGCCACATGGCTTTCAAACCTGATTAACACGCTCCCAATATGATAGTTCCGGCCTATATGCTTTGGATGATCTTCCTCATTACTGAACTGCCTATCCAGTTCTCTCCAGTTACCCCACGCAGGACTGGAGTTAAGTAGCACGCCCTTGGAGCTGCGATATGATACGGGCTCGTAAAGTAATGCTCTGCCTGTTCCGTCGTTACGGCAGTAACGGTAATGATCTCTAGCCTTCTCATTGTCTCAAGTGTGAGACTAGTTTTAGTGTATCTGTCCGTCGTTGCGTAATAGTAGCCCCAAAATCTACTCTCGCACCTCTGTACCATAGTAAAAACTTGGACCAGCGATCCTACATGCGCCGTGAAACCGGGTGGCAGATATGGTCAAATAGCTCACAGGAAATTGCCCAGTGTGAGTTAGGGCCAAGATCGATGTGTTACTAGAGTATAATTATATATCTTTATCACATCAATCTAGAGTCAAAATGCATTTGCGTGCATAATCGCGAGCCCCGTTTTTTGGGGAGCTTGGGAACACCGATGGAGACACCCCCGGAGCCTAGACCCGATGTGTCCGCTCAGGAACAGTACGAAGTCACGCTCCTGGCATGGAAGTCATTGGTATATGAACTGAACCGCATGTCAAACTACCTAGGAATTAAAGCCTACTTACCATAAAAATATGAGTAGTAAGTTGTGACCGTGTATCATTAGGAAGTCTTTTTTCGCAGAATGACGAGAGCTCGTGCACGTCGGAAAGACTAAAGTACTTTCGAGTACAACTTTCTGGGCTGAACACCGAGCACCTCGCAGGCCTGGAGCAGGGAATTACTTGCAGCCAGGTAAGAGGGTGAGGCCCCGTGCTAAAGGCTGAAAGCCCGTGCGAAGGGGTCATTTATGGGGCTTCGCGGAAGGCATTAGAGCTCGTCATCGTTCCCCTCCCTGCGTTACACTAGATAATGGGGGCAGGGCCACGCAGCGTAATAGGTCGTAGGAGCTTAACTTCTGCGGATAGTCTAATTCCCAAAGGGCGGCCTCGGCCTTGCTAGTCACACATTCGCCCTGGGCACCCTCTCTAGGCATAGATAATATGCCCGACTCGTATCCCAACAGGGATGACGAAAGCATAGTTATTCGGGTTAGCACCGGCGGTCTCACCTTCTCGGAAGGAAAGGAGTAGATATTGCCATGCTTCAAAAAGACTTGGCTTCCTGTGCAAAAACGGAATACGAACCCTTGAGGCTTTTACCTAGAGAAGGCTTGGCTGACTCTTGAGGCTGCCTAAACAGAAGAATTCCGCCACGCTACGTTAAACGTCTCGAGTACAATCAGTTGTAGGTTTATGTATAAACAATGAGCCGGTAAACAGTTCCTTTAGTCGTCAATCACAGAATCGGAACCTCAAACCATCCTGTTGCCTTGATCGTGTCCTCCATTTAGTGTCGAAATCTCCACCACACGTAAACGACGCTATCTCAGCGGTACTGGAAATCCAGGAGAATAACATGGATAAACCTCTCGCAGCCATTCTTTATCAGGCCGGTGTCATACCTGAATCTCGGGCCTGCCGCTCGGACACCTGGGTGGATGACACTATCCAGTGAGGACCTTTTTTTATGTAACATGCGGAAACCTAATAGCGTAGACTCCGGAAGTAGCATGCTGTGGCTTGGGGTCTCAACACAGCGGGCGATCTTCAAATTTATCTGAATAGAACGCTGACATTGGACCGACACCTTCACTATAGAGATCACAAGTTCGAGGTAACTAGCCCAGATTCTGGTGCCGCTTGCAAACATCTAGGGTGCTATATATGCAGTGGGACGGAAGGATTTATCGCATCCTTCGTTGTGCTATAGAAGTTTAGACCTGTACAACGACCAACGGCATAATCTACGTGATCCCGCTGTAATACTTCAAAGTTCGGAAGGTTCCCCGTATTGCGCAAGACTACTTCCATTATTGCAGGATTGGAACATTACTATCCGAACGTGGTGGATTCTGTTCTTCAGCATCCATCGTAGCTCCTTCGTACTTAACACTATTCGCGGGACAATAGACGGTCAGTAGAATCTTCATACTAGCCTGTGGAGTAGACCTTTAGTCGACCAAGTATAACGGCTTCCAAATTTGTGGATCATTCATGCATACCTAATCTGTATCAGTGCCACGAGTGAGCAACAGTGAAAATGGGGCCCATACCACTGCATAATACTGTTACGACGGGAGCGTTTGTCCCTTTGGCCCGCTTCAATGGTTGCGCTGACAAATTTCACAAATTGCTTCTACGTCTTTCAGAAAATGAATTTTGCCACCGCTCCGGTCCAGGCCCGCATTTGAGAGCATATTTGAAGGCATGGAGACCCATTGACTGAGTTCGACCACCCCACACTTTTCATAAGGTCTGATTTAACTCGCGTCTACTGGTGCACGCGGACATGGGTAACTGTCTGGCTATACAGTAGAATTTGTGCCATATGCCCAGACCTAGGATGGTGATCTTCTCTCGGCTGTCGAAGTTAGGTGAGTACGCTCTTCGCCGCTCACTGGAAACGGGATGTATCCGACGCCACTACGCTATGAACTTCGGTGTTGGTCCCCAGTGTTTCCCTAGGATGACCAATAGTACGCTCGCCGCACTGATAGGTTCGAGTGTTACACAGCTCCTCATTGGTTGGATTCCCAGCCGTTGCCCCTTATATTCTCATACGACAAGAATTTAAAATCTGCGCGATAGCCAAGCGCCTCACCTGAGATGGACAAACCAACGGAACGCATTGCTTCAACGCATTCCACTCTAGCTCCTGCAAGCTGTTTCTACAGTGAACTGCTCTAAGAGGTTGTCGACTCCAACCCGATTCCGACTGTGTTGACCGCGTCTAAAGCCCAGACATTACAGTCCACGCGTTATCCTGACTTGGGATCTTGGGTTTTATCGTGTTCAAAACAGTAGTGGCGTACTCAACTCGGGACTATTGACGGGTTTTAGCTGGCAACGGCCCAGAGACAGCCCATTACTTATTGAGCTCGAGTTACTGCCCTAAATCTTCCGTTATCACACACGTCAATCCGATTACACTAGTGTGCCAAACGTGGGGGTAGGAATCGACTGATTATGGGGCTGGGATTCGTGCCAGCGGTGGTTTCTAACTGTCCTAACAGATGTTCCAGCTCAATTACTGGGCATACTGACGCGATACCCAGTCCTCGTATGTCTTCGCCAGAGCAGCTAGTGGCCGTCGAATTCGTAAATTCCGCCGCTGAAGCGTTGGACAGCTTTTTATGCCACTTCTTGCTCAGATAATTATGCAATATGCGACAAGAGCGTACCCGAGTATCCTCACTCACTTATGATTGACGTATATTAGAGTGGCATCCGAGCACTCTTCGAATGGTCTTTTAGCGACATACTTCCGACCGAATTTTCACCAACTTGCGCGGCATTCTTCTCCAAGAGGAGGTGACTAAAGCAGTGATGACTCGGTGTAGCAGTTTTTCAGGTTTGTCTGTTCCTTGAAGTTCGTAACTCGTTCGGCATCGAAGATCCTCTAGTTCCTGCAGAGTCAATGAGAATACATAGAGCTATATTAGCACTGTTCGTACGATACCTGTCAATTGGCCACAGAGGCGAGAAGGCAATTTGATCCGTCTGCATCGGTTGGTTCCTCTAGTATCAGCATAAATACAGACTATGATCGAAGTCGCTAGATATTCTATATGACCGGTACTCGGTTTGAGGCCTTTCTGCTTCACCTATCTCAAGTTAGTTGGCCCTCTACGCGGGAACCTATACGTCTAGGAAATGTAGTTATTCATGGCCAAACTAGAAAGAACAGTTCCCTGCTCTGTAGGCAGTCGAGGCCTTCGTATGAGCTAGCATTGCTCGTCCGGTGACCGTTTGTATCCGGAGGATGGGAACGCGCGCTCCTAAGATGAGTGCTCTGTCGGATTTATCAGGTGCATCTCGCCTGCACCCCTAAGTGTGTCTATGCGCTTTCTACAGATCACTAGTTTTTTGACTAACACACAACACAATGCCGGTGGTGGCTGTGTTATTCATTTCTATGATACAATGCTTACCTCACTAGCCATCAGTCGCTTGACACCTTACGCGGTGCGGGCCCGGTTGCCGGGATTGAAAGGCGCTCCGCCCTTACTTTGTCGTCGTCGAGGCTAAAACCGTCAACCACGAGCAACTATGGGCCCTTGGGTCAAATCCGAGTCGTTTGTATTGTGGTGTGCCTCGATCAATTACCTTTCGTTCAGTTGTAGACGTTTCATCAGACTGTACCTGCATGCCTATGCTCCCTGGCGACGCCCTGAAATCCCCTCGGACTGTACACTTGCTGGATTTGAGCACCTTACTAAACGTGGCCTTAGGCACGCCGGTAAGGCGCAATAAACTCATATCATGAAGATTCCAGAAAGGCAGGTCGTCCTATGGATTAAGGCGACAGCAGGAGGTAAACGCCGGGTCAGCTCCGGCGGAGTGGTCATCGTTCGTTAGATTCGGCCAGCCTTTATGTATCGGCTCAAAGTTCACATGCGAATGTACTGGTAAATTTACAACCTGGTATACCACGACCTGGGGTAATCTCATAGAGTCCAGTGGTACCACAGTGACTAAGAGTCAAAACTTGGTCTACTCGCTAAGGAACTCGAGATTAGCGATGACTCCAGGCGCCCGAGGTGCAAGGATTTGGCTGTCTCTGCTGGACTTGATTCGGTTAGGTCAAGTGCACGTATAGAAAGCGCCTAGGAATACTGTCCAGCTGCCATTTTACTATGCGATCCATACTCGCTGAACGATCCCCTCATAACGTCTCTTAGTTTTCACCAGAACATCGACCGATGCTTGCCGGATGCACCGCGCCTGGCTAATGGTGTCGTACCCTGATTCAAGAAGGATGCCCTGATTCGAGCACATGCATATCAGTCCGACCAATGCTTCAACTGCAACAATTAGCGGCTCAGATACGTGCCGTGCTTAGAAACCCTCTTCTAATTCTACACATAGAGGCGAGGAGATTCTGTAACCCGCCTGTGGACGAGCCTTGCCCACCGGCTCCATCGAATATGTTAAGTGAATTCGGGGGGAGTGCGATCCCTTGGGCCGAGCTTCATACGCTCGTTTCCGTGCGACGACGCCCACTGGGAGTAGTCATATGTGACGGTGTTCTGTGTCATTGTAACTTCGTCGCCTCGGGCGGCATCGTGCGCAAGCCAGTACTCCCCGCAGTGGAATGCCGGCTCCTAGGCCAATCAACGGTGCCTCATGATATCTGGCATTGAACATTTCTTTTGGTAAAGAAATTCACGACCAACATAAGTTTACCATGCCCGCTGCCTGAACAGAACGGGCCTACTCAGCCACGCAGCCACCGTCCAAATGACGTTGCTTCGTATTGATATCGTGTCATGTATCGGCGAACGCAGCTTCCTCTCCGAGTTGTGGCGAACAAGTCAAAATTAGACCTTGCGACGGCAATATCCTCTAGGCAAATCCTACCTTACGGCGGCAAAACATCACT
>NW_024705224.1:0-32146 GCF_018977255.1 Callorhinchus milii | reverse complement strand
CAGAACCCTCACGTCACGTGATCTCCGTAACGCTATTGAGACATAAAGTAAAAAGGACGTCATGATGAACAAGGGATTATAACCTTTAAATGAAATAGGTCTGTGTCACCGCGCCCTTACGAATTGCACACGAATTGATGCAATGAAAATCACGTCGCGGTCTGCTTTTCGCTTGCAAGTTTCAGATTTACTGCAATACACCCGTCCTTGGACGGGCAAAAGGCTAGGTTAAAACATATTTTTACAGATAACGAATTTCAGTAATGATAATACTTCACTTTTACCCAGGAACTCCACACTAGAGTTCTAATATTCGTTTTCAGGAGGGTCCTGCATTGACGTCTGACCGTCGTGGAAGAGTATAGAGCTAGGGGTCGACAATCTGCTGTTATGGAATTCCTTGCGGCTCTTTAAGGACTGCTTCATGACGTTATTCACATGCATTGTGGCTCTTGAAATATTGAGGGTTTTTTTCCCAATTCGAAATAACGGCTCTTCTTGGTAATTTGGTTGCCGACACTGCTCTAAACCTTCTTACCAGGTTCAGGATTTGAAAACGGTTGCCAGTGACTCTAGTCCCCTTGGAGCTTACATTTGTAGAGAGATTCTCTTTTCCCACCGAAATGATAAATTCCCCCAGGCGTGCATCGCGAAGTACCCTGACGTCACTACAACAGGTCTGCCCATAATGCAATGCACCACTGACAACAGGTTTAATAATTTTAATACAAATGAGTTTAGTTAGCCACACTATTTTGATCATTGAAGGCTTTGTCTGTTACTCAATAGGTACATAAAACATCACCTGTTATTTAGTCCACAGACAGTGCTATCGACAAACGTGGTGTGCTTTGTTACCGATGCGCCACTACCTACGTAATGTTTACTTTCCTAAGCCATGTGGACGATGTCCTTAATCTGGGCACGTTGCCTGATCTGCGTGTTGCAACGTTAACACGTAATGTACCGTGTGCGTGCGAATGTCGGCTCAAGTGCACATTTCGACAAACTCAACCACTACTGACTCATTGGAGCTATGAAGACCGACGCATGCATCCAAATCAACAATGATGGCGACTGCGCATACATTGACGTTGATCCATTCGAATAGGTACATTCTCATGCGTTCATAAAAAATCACATTTATATTTCCATGAAATGAAAAAAACATCTACTTTTAAAATGTGTTGAGTTGAGATTTCATGTGTGTTGCTTCCTGCACATAAAGTGCCCCAAGATGCTCCGGTGCAAAAGTCCGGTCGATCAAATACAACTCGCTATTATTTTTACGACTGCTACTACTACCGTAAGGCGGTCATGTGGATTGATGAGATATTGCGCACTGATTTACTCCAATCACCTCGCTCAGCGGTGGTCAATCACTTATCGCTCTTTTATCGCTACGACCATGTTTATTAAATTTGACGCACTCACACAAAGCAGCATTGATGCCGTGGAACGACTTAAAATAGTAACTTGCATGCAGCCTTTTGGCAATCCGCTGCTGGGTGAAGTCCTCGCACGACATCGGTTGTTTGACCATACTTCATGTTGACTATTGCAGGTTTGTGAAGAGGCGTCTTGATGTCCCAACAATCTGTTACCGAGTCCCAACAATCGGCTTCACTCTTTGTGCGTTGACATGCACATTTGTTCGGTGAAATCGCTTGAATTTTAAACCAATCTTACTGCCTTCCCAACCCAGATTCTTCATGTATCACAACGGCATTAGTTTGCAGACCTGGGCTGCTGGAATCACCCTCTTGCACATCGTTGCACAGTGAAACGAGGCCCTTTTAGTGGCCAAATTGGTTTTCCTGAGCAACCCTGCGCTGGAAGTTTGGTCTCCATCGCGGTAGGACCAGTGGTCTGGGTTGGTGAGGGTGGGGGCGGGCGTCCATACACACGGGTTGAACACCACAGTCCGAAAAGTGTTGGAGTTAGATTCGTTCGAGTGATAAAATGACCAAGGGCTTTTTAAATATTTGTAATTTTAATGAACTTTCAAGCCACACACAAAAACACGAGAAATAAGACCCAACAACATTAACATTATTGCATTTTCGAAAAGAACGTATTATCCCACGTACAAAGTTACTCTTGCATATTTTTTGCTTATTTGAAGTTAATTGTGTACTGCGACGCATACTTTTATTTTAAACGCACATCTCGGGTTTTAAAACGGGTTTCCCAGCGGATAAAAATTCTTAGTCAATATGAAAAATCAACATCCCCCGCCCCTCACATACCACCCTTCCCCTCCCGCCCCTCGACAATTCACGATCCTGACGAGGTTTAACTTCGCCCCCAAAGGCGACTCCAGTAAGGAGGCGGTATAGTACAACAAGTAGGCTGCAGATGCGCTATCTGCGTGGTACAGTGTTCGACTACTCTCCTCTTGCATGTGTAGATTTTCTCCGGGCATTCCGGTTTCTTCCCACGTGCAAAATAAATAGAAAATGCTAGAAATTAATAGCAATTCGTCAGACATATCCCAAATGCAGGACCCTCCTGGCAATTGATCTTGAGACTCAGGGAGGCGTTTCTGAGGAGACAAAGGAACTGGAATTACCGTATTCTCTGGATCATGCCACACTCCCCCCCGTATATCCAAACATAATTTTGGGGTGCGTATTATGGTTCGGTAGATGTGTTCGTGCGTGGTGACCAGATTTGTCTTACTTTATTGACAGGGGACACAAATTTGTATGTATGCTGAACTTTTTGCACCGTACGTAGCCAACCCTGCTAATCGGAGGTGCGGGGGAAGGACAACGATACACTAAAAGCAGTTATAAAGAAATGAGTTTTCAATCTAGATTTAAACGGATACAAGTTTGGGGTGACATCTTCAAATCTTGAGAATACGGTAATATTGCAGTACAACTCCTCTTGTCTGCAGTGGTGTGTGGCTACACACGTGGTGTGTGCCCGGGAAACTGCAAGATGTTTGGACACTGCATCAGAACTGCAGGTGGAGAGGAGGCAGGTGCCCTGCGTCACAAACCCGACGACCAGAGTTTCATTTCCGGACATGGCTAACACCAGTGGTGACACCTGGTCCGGTCCTCCAAGCTGCGGTGACTCCCACCGTCATCAACGGTGGGAGCTGTGGTGAAGTATGATCAAACTCCTGTCACCGGCAACGGCGACGGGAGGCCTTCATCCAGCAGTCGATTGACATCTGGGCCGTACGTAATTACGATCAAGACTGAGAAAAAACATTTTTTTCAATCAAAAAATTGTCTCTTGTCACTTCGCTTCCGGCTGTTTTAAGCAGTCTGGATGCAATTTGTGGATGTGCCCCCCTAACTCTCAGCCATCGTGTTTGAGACGACAGCCAACAATAACGAGTTACAATTGCCACATTACCGTAAGCAGATTAACCAATGCAGTCTGTGATCAGTAATCTAAAATTATTCATTATGTTGTATGAAATCATATTACTAATCGGGTCAGGATGATCCGATGACATTTGATTCGTGAATCTGAAATGATCCACAATCATAGGCGGAGTTTGACTTCTATATTTGGGCGGGGCTTTGTTCGCTTTGTCCCTCACATTAGGAATCTCGGGTGCATATAGTGAATTTTTTTTATCATCATTGTAAACTATTGAAAATAAACGAATAAAATGTTTAGTTTGGGTGGGCGTTGCCCCCCCCCCTCCCCGCAAACTCCGCCCATGTCCAAAATTGTATAAATTACTGTATATCGAGAAGTCAAAGGGCAGTCTCTCCCTGCTCAATGAATCGATGGGATTGGTATCACTCATCATCTGCTGCTCTGACCCAGTGTTGGATATTGCACATTCTCATGGCAAGTGCCAGTCTGTCCATAGGATGACCACTGCTCATTGACTTTCCACAAACCCTTTACGGATCATGGGTTTTATAAACCCTTTAAAGATGATGATCAACTGAGCCAACCCCTCCCCCCACCCCCGAGTGAGATTTTAACTCGTAACCTATCCGATTGAGAGTTGAGCTCTCTAACCACAGCCCTGCGCTATATTTACCACACACTACATGTTATCCAGCACTTGTGCACTGCAAGCAGAGATTCTCTATCAAATGAAGCAGCAGTGGTGGAGGTGGCCTATTGGGGGTCTAAAGCAGAATTTATTTCTAGAGCCCCCCTTTCGGAATTATAGACTCCTGGTGAGATGACAGAAGAGCTATGGAAATGCAAGCTTTGGAATGGGAATGTAGTGAGCTAGCAGAGTGATGCAAAATAGGATAGCATTGATTTAGTGATATAATTTCCAATTATATTTTATTCTAATGGAATTGATATTTATAGAGCGCCTTCACTCAAGGCGCTTTATACAAAAACGGTGACAAAAGGGTTATTTAAATGACAGGGGCGTGCTACAAGGATTGAGGAGTGACAGCAAGGTATTTAGGAATCACGAAAGGGGAGGGGAGGGACGGGAAGGAGTGGAGGGATGAGGGGAAGGAAGAGAATGGGCAATATAGAAGGGGTTGAGGCTTTATGTACAAGGGAAGTAGATTCCAGTGGAGAAGTACAAGGAGGGAAAATAACCGAAAATGGGACTGGGCACGGGGAGGAGGAGGAGGAGGGACAGAGAGACAGAGAGAGAGAACATTGGGAACGAAGGGACGAGAGGGGACATACAAGGAGATGAGAGAGGCAATACATATAAGATGGGGCTAGGCCATGGAAAGATTCGCCGCGACGATACCATGATTGGAGAGCACCTTGTGCTACTTGTGCCCTGAATCTTTTGCTTGGTTTGCTTGAGCCTAGCACGGCCACCGAGGAGCCACAGGCATTGATGTGATTGTGCCGTGTTGTCCGATTCACTTTACTTCACCGCGTCACATTGTCAGAGCAGTTTCACTGAGCTTGGAATCAGTCGGAGATCAAATGTTACGATGCGAGGCCTTGAACTAAAACACTGTGGGATTTGTAAACGGCTGATATCCAAGCAGTTTTTTTCCCTTTCTATCATCGGATGTTTTGGTGTCGCAAAACAAAAACTGATTAAATTAAATAGGGAAGGATTTTAATTAGCGGACTCGGGAGTCAAAAGGGGAAGTGTCCCGTGAGCTCTGGCGCGCGACGGGGCAGCGCTCATCTCTGTTGCCTAGCAACGAAGACAAATTAAAATTTTATAATTTGCATATTGCAGGGGCAAATAGCTAAAGCCTGTTGCGTGAGTGATACAGTTGAGCTAGAGTTGTTCAGTTCAAGTAAAGCCATCGATGGGTGACATTATTCAAGCCACAGACCATTAGCAAATTAATTACATTTGTATTAAATTTTGTCTTCCCCCCACCCCACCTATCGTGATTGTGCTCTCGGAGTCGTATCACGAGACGTCATTTCGAAGTCTTGCAGAGCAGGGGAACAGTCCCCGCATGAGAGAACGGTAACGCAGGAGGGCTCGCAGAACTGCTTCCCAAATGTCTTGAAGTAACCTCGTTATTCGCAAGAGGCGGGCAGCATATTTTCGTTTGTCAGAGCTGGAATTTAGTCGAATTAAGGCCAAAACTAAATTAGTATGATTTTTTTCAGTGCAGCCATTGATGACTGGTTTGAGAACACCAACCCGCTACATGTGAGAAGCCAGCTAAATCATGGGCGACTGCAACCTGGATTCGAACCCAGGTTCTCTTCAGTGCCGGCACAGCAATCCGATCTCATAGTGACCCGGTCACCTCTCCCTGCTCAAACGAACACTGTGCAGTGCTCAGAGCCAGTGGTGGAAAGCCCACGTTCCTGTGGTAGGGGCCATTCTCTCGAGGGAACCACCCTTTGAATTTTCACAAAGTGGTGCTCATTTGTATCTGTTCTGAAGGGATGGTACGCCGACAAGCTCAAAGCGCAGAGCTCCGAGGGCCATTACTGCACCGTGAACTGCGGTAAGGTCTGACGAAATGTGAATGTTGGGGTTAGGGTGTCAGTTAAAGACAGAGTACTGGTGTCTGGTTGGCTATTTGGTTAGGGCTAGCATTTGGTTGGTCACTGGGTTAGCGTTATGGTCACTGGTAAGGCTAGTAATAATGTCAGGTTGCCTAGTTATTTATGGTCAGAATAGGGGCTAGTACTTGAGACTGGTTTGCCTAGTCGGTTAGTTAGTTATGGTTCTGACCATGGCAGTATTAGATCCGTGGCTACTTTTCATTCCCGGTGTTTACAAAGCCACCCAATAACCAGGACCACCACCACCACCATAAAAAAGTGATTAATAATTAAAAAAAAAACGTGGCGATCATCGTCCACGCGTGCGGATAACGGGATTGCGGAGAACGAGGAGTCGAGCAGCGCCACCACAACGGCGGCGTTTGCCGCAGCTTAAAAGTGGATAGAGGCAGAGCGCAGCACGGGGCCGTCACACTCACACGAGCATTCGTCACACTCGCACTCGCTCTCGTCGTCCACCTCCGTCTCGCGGGGGTCGCCCGCCGGGTCGCCGCGGTGGGGCGGGAGCGGGAGGCCGCGCTTCACCGTGAATATCCTCTTGCGGCCACGGCCCTCGGCGGGCCCGCTTGCCCCCGGCGACTGAAACGAGTGCAGCGAGTGCGCCGACAGTGCCATGTGCTGCTGCTGGTGCTGCTGCTGCTCGTGGTGGTGATGGTGGTGGTGCGGCTGATGATGATGATGCTGTTGCTGCTGGTGGTGATGTTGGTGAAGGTCTTGCTGATGCTGCTGTTGCTGGTGGTGATGATGGTGGTGCTGGTGGACGTCTTGGTGGTGAAGAAACTCCTGGCTGAGCAGGTCCTGGTGGTGGTGGTGGTGGAGGTCTTGGTGGTGCAGCAGGTCTTGTTGATGGTGGTGATGGTGGTGGTGCTGTTGCATGGCGCTGCCGGGCAGCCGGTGGGCGGCGTGAACCCCAAATCCCCCGCCTGTTCGGACTCCGCCTCCGCTGCTGCTGCTGCCGCTGACGCTCGCGCTGTTGCTGCCGCCTCCTCCGCCACTGCACGCCATCCGGCGGTCGACGTGACCGCAGTCAACCCCGACGCAGTGCACATGTGCGGCGCGTCCTGGCGCAATAGCAGGTCGCGCAAGCTAAGCGTGCTGCGGGCCATGCACGCAGCGCCGCCACCACCGGCCACCGCGGTCGAGGAGGAGGAGGAGGGCAGGGTGCCCGGCCGGCCGGAGCCGCAGTGGTGCTCGTGCACGCAACGCGTGAGCGACGCGCACCGGCGAAGTTCTCTGCGCTCACACGCCGCGCCCGCCTGTGCTCCGCCACCGCCAATGGTGGTGAAGGTTTCGGCGAAGGCGCCAGCGGCCGAGGAAGATGCTTGGCCATGCAGCATGGTGACGGAGTCGTGCCGGCAGCCTTGGGCGGGGCGAGAGAGGGAGTTAGTCAGGACGTGCCAATAGACGAAAGATAAAGGTGCTAGAACCTATAAACGCTCGCTCGCTTGGACGCGTCTTGTGCTGTGGAGCAGCCGTGCTGTGTGGCAAATTTTCCAGCCGAGAAAAATTCCAGAGCAGCTTATAAGTGATGGGAGGTTGGAAGCCGTGCGGTTTGTCATAATCATCATCATCTGGGATCCCTCGAGGTATAGTACAATGGTCCTCCGTCGACAGCGATGATGGTCAGGATTTGTGTGTGTACTCAGGTGGCTGATGAGGCCAATCCTGGAACCACATATCATGAAACAGTGGCAGCGTGCGTCGTCTTTATTGGCAGTTTGGAAGCTTTGAAATTCATATCTGGCCTGGGTGCGTTTTATTCCTTCGTGCACGTTTCCTAACTCGTGTCTCTCACATGCAAGTGTGTATGTGTGTGTGTGGTTAGCGTGCTGCGCTACGAACCCGGTGACCCAAGTTCGATTTTCGATCATGGACAACACCAGCGACGATTATTTGAGCCGGTCCTGGGCTTCCCCTAGGTCGACTCCGCCTTAAATTAGTTTCTGGTGTGGTGTGTAAAGATTGCCACGAGGGAGACAAAGGCAGTCGGGCGTGGTGTTGGCCACCCACTCCCTCGTGTACGATGTCGACCTTCATAGGTGATGACGATGATGATAATGATGTGAAAGCAGAGGTCATCAAATGGGTGTATACCTGTTTAAAATGATTCTGTATCTATGGCGTTAAGGCGTAGCGACATTGATGATAAAAATATGTGTATTAGGGGTATGATTTGAAAATATAGAAAAAAGTCAACATTTGTCAATAACACTTGCAGGGAAAAATCTATACGAGCGACATTTTGGACAACAGCCCTTCTCCATACATAAATAAAAAGTTACATTTATTTATACTTTAAAAAATTCTCCAACTAAAGTGCCTGTTAACCTTGAGGGAAACTGATAATTTGCATACAACAATAATCTGATAACAATACTTTCAAAGAAATGGATTATGTTACATGAAAATATAAATTGGCCCAAAATCCCCAGCAGGACATTCCTGCAGGAGAATCGTGCTTCTCCGAGGCTTTCCATGATAAATAAAGGGCACACATTCATAACTAATTTACATTACTTCTAAAACCTCAATTAATAAGACATTCAGATACCAATTACTTTGAAAAAGTTACCCACGCAGCTCAGACTCAGGCAAACACTGCCACAATATCTCCAACATTCTTCAACAAACACGAACAAACATAAAGCCAACCCCAGCGTGCTCATTCATCCTGCCAGGTTTGTGCTCGAGTGGCTTTTCCCTTGCCTCCTTTCATCTGCATCCATTCGTCAGCATTATTGTGCCGATCGTTTCAGAGCTACAGAGCCAAGTCTTTCTCAGCGACGAACACAAACGCTGACTTGCACGGGGTGGGGGGAGGGAGTGGGGGGGGCTTTCAGTCAATCAAACTAATGAATAGACTATCTCATGATCCCGCAAGATGCTTTGCAGGCGCTGTTTTTCCGCTAATTGAGTGTGGCCCCGCGCGTAATGAGTTTTTCCACCGCCGAGATCCGGGGAGAGGAAAGGGCTTTGTTGCGTCGTCGCCCATGGATGCTGGGAGTCCCCTTTCCCCCTTCCCCCCTCACCTCACTCCTTTGGCAGAGCCATCAGCGGCCCGAGGAGTTCGCATCAACAGGGAGCACCATTGTCGCGCTGCCGTCGAGCCTCAAAACCAGTGTCGGTGGGAAGGGTGACCAAGCCCCCTGTTTGTTTGTTTGTTTCAAGGATCGTGCGGCGATAGACAAACTGTCTGCGGTAGTGTGGGAGGGGGGTGCTAGGCAACATGCACGTGACGGGCATCACAGCCTCTCCTTACACACGCAGGGTGGGTGAGAGAGACAGGGCGAGAGCAGAATGTACGGTGGACAAAAGCACATCCTAGAGTTACTCTTTCTATTCGGCGGTTAATGTTTGTTTATAGCTTGACTGTGCTCGTGCCACCTCCTCCCCAACCCCCAGAGTTCTTGTATCCATGCCCCCTCTTTTAAACAAGGTCCTGACGCAGGGCTGTTGTGAGTTATCTGTGTGGAATTTGAGTGCTTTATTTGCACATGGATCTCCATGTCCCTAGGTTTCTACTGAAATGCAAGAAATTCCCCAGAAAAGGCATCGGCGGCGGCTTGGCCAGGTGACCGGGTGGGAGGCAGGCCAGGTTCAGAGGTCAGAGAGCTGAGCCGGCACCCCTGGGAGCCTGGATTTTAACCTGGGAGCCTGGATTTTAATCGCCAACTGAGCTGCTGCCCACGATCAACCCGGCTTGTCCAGTGCAGAATAGAGGATGCTGAAGTCACCACAATGGCTGTACACAAATATAATCGTTTTCCTTGGGGGGTTAGATCGCGTAGGCATGATGCTGATATTGTTTTATATATATGTCAATCTTTTAATCATATCTAGACGATCGTTAATTATCTTTTCTTTACATGACACCTACATGATCTAATCCGGCAGAAACTAATTATGAATGATTATATTGGTCGTGAAAGCCGACATATAAAGTAACTTTTTAGTTTTTTGTCTTTAGTTTGGTGTCCTTCCCCGCATATCCGATTCGCATGGTTGGCTACATACCGTGCGAAATAAGTTCAACATACATACATTTTCTATTTTGCTGCATTAATCTAATTTCCAGCTCTGAGAATCAAAATATCGGTTTGGCGGCCACGTGGTGAACATGCATCCCATGGCGCTAATGGGTGTTGCGTCTCCCCACACTCGCTGGGAGAATCTCTGGCGCAACCGTTTACTGATGAAATGAAGTTGCACTGCTCTGTGAGATTTTACCAATGGAATTGTATTTGTTATTTTATTTCATAACCTAGAGAAGAGACGTAAAATTGTGAAAAAGACTGAAAAAAAATATATATAAATGATTTGGTTAAGTATTTAAATTAGAAACTTACTTTAAAGGTTTAGAGACTATGAGACTCTACTCGGTAAAAACATAATAATTATATTATTGTAATCATTTACCTGGGAGGGCACACGTTCAAATCCTGTTCAAGGCAAATATCATAGAATTATCGTTGTCTGTCTCCTGTCAATAAAACGAGTACTGTAAAACTTTTTTGTAGGAAGCCAAGAAGCGATAACTCTTTGGATAGACTCTCACTGCCTGCCATGGGAACGTGTAATATCCACCGCTGGCATCAGGACTGCCATCCATTGGAGATGAACGCCGCCCAGCTTTTGTGTGCGTAAAGTAAACGACTTTGACGCCGACTTTGTGGATCTCGCTGTCGCTGGGTAAGGTCGCTCCAATGTTGCCTTTGCATATTGGTGTGGCCACACTTTACACTCAAAGCACGCAAGGCTCATGACGGCGTGCCCTGTAATGGACTGTGGTTGATTGCATGCTGCAGGGAGGCCTTGAGTATATACTTCCTCGCCGTGCAGAGGTGGAACAGAATACGGAATGCATTACTCTGCAGGGCAAGCAATAAACTAGCGTGAATGCATTCACACACACACACTGCTGTATCCACAAAAGACACAGACACGCAGGCAACAATCGCCTGTTTAACTTATAGAATTATAGACTGTTGGAGAAAGTTCTGTCAGGAGCAATTATGAATAAGCAAGCATCTACCATATTCTCCACATTAATACGACTCAATTATAAGCCAGTAGGTGTGAGTGTGTGTGTGAGACCAGCTTTTCTTTAAATTATTGCCACCGGGTACAAGTTTGGGGTGCGTCTTACTTTCCGGAATGTCTTATAACCCAGAGAAAACGTGAATTAGGCTGCTGGAGCAAGTGCTGTGCATGAGCATCAGTGTATGAGAGAGTGGTATGGCCAGCACTACTGCTGGCCACCTTTGTCTCCCCAGCAGTGATGTTTTTACACCACATCAGGTACAAGACTGAGTCGACCTAGGGGAGACGCAGGACCCGTTCAGATAATTCCTATTGGCCGTAGCCAGTAATGTAACTCGGGCCAATGGGTTTGGCACGCAGTGGCCTAACCACTACACCACCATAGTGCCTGTGCAAGGCTCGGCGCACTCTTAGACCATGTGATGTATGGAAGACTGGCTGGAAAGAGTTCACCTCATTTCTTCAGAACTGCTTTTTCTGATTAGTTTGTTGTCCTTCCCCATACCTCTCATTAGCACGGTTGGCTATGTACGGTGCGAAATCAGTACAACATACATACTTACACACACTCACTGGGATGACTGGGAGATCCATTACTGCACCAATGCCACACACGTACCGGTCTACTACAGTACTCGTTATTTTACTCAAAGGTATCTTTTTGCTTGTCTGTCATTCGGTTTTTAACTGGTGAACCGAACGTTGCACAATACTGAGCGATTCAAGAACAGTACATAAAATAAAAGGCATGCTTTGCGAGTTGGTTCATGGGAGGGCATGAACTGGCCTGGAGAGCTGGCACGAACGTTTCATGGAGTGATCTGTTGGTCGTGATTGGTTGGTTATTATGTCTCACTGAAGAAACCTTTTGACGGATGCCTGAATGACGGCATTTTTCAAATCCTCATCGTCACACTCGGCAGAGAGTATGATGATGATTATGATTTGTCTGCATATACTGTACTTGCATCCAAAAGACAGAGATCCCCCATATAGCCTTAACAGACTGTTGGGGAAAGTGCTGTCCGCGTGCACATATTCAGGCTGGCAGGGCACACGAGCAGGTGAGTGGCCAGCACCAAGACTTTTGTCTCTGATGTTTACACACCGCACCAGGTACTCATTTTAGGTTGAGTCGACCTAGGGGAGACCCAGGACCAGTTCAGATATTCGCCACTGTTATTGGTCGTAAACTATATTCGAACCCGGGTTGCCGGGTTTGTCGCGCAGTTGCGACAACTACTGCGCTAAAACTACATAGACTAGCAGCCGCCCACCGTGATACCCACGGGCACTCACACATGCATGCAGACACGCACGTACACACACAGGAGCAGAGCGAGAGAAACCGCCTTCAGATTGCGATGACTGTAGCCCCTCATTAATATCCGGCGCAGCAGTGAATTATCTGCACAGATGTCAAAAAGCCATGGGATGCAAATAAGGTCGAGTGTGGGCAGTTCACGCTGCCTTCTAGCAGCGCATGTGTGAGCGTGTGGGTGCGTTTTTTAAAAATAAACAAGCAGCCGCTGCTTTGTGCTGAAAATATTTTACAGGCAAGTTGCTCACAGCCGGGCTGTGACGGCACTGGATAAATGGGTGGGTGAACGAGTAAATGGGTGGACGAGTGGGTGAATGGACGGGTGGGTGGGAGAACGAGTGAGTGAGTGAATGAGTGTTTTGGAGGACGAGTGGGTGGGTGAACGAGTGCGTGGGAGGATAAGTGGGTGGGTGGACAAGTGAGTGGGTGAACAAGTGGGTGGGTGAACAAATGGGTGGGTGGACAAGTGTGTGGGTGACTGAGTGGGTAAACGAGTGGGGAGGGGGGGTGAACAAACAGGTGGGTGCACGAGTGGATGGGTGAACGAGTGTTTGGAGGATGAGTGAGTGGATGGGTGGGTGGGTGAGCAAGTGGGTGGGTGAACGAGTGGTTGAGAGAACGAGTGGGTGGGTGAACGAGTAGTTGGGAGAACGAGTGAGTGAGTGAATTAGTGTTTGGGAGGACGAGTGGGTGAACGAGTGGGTGGGAGGATAAGTGGGTGGGTGGACAAGTGGGTGGGTGAACGAGTGGGTGGGTGAACGAGTGGATGGGAGAGCATGTGGGTGGATTGGTGGGAAGACGAATACCCCGTTGTGGGACGTCACCACTGAGATAAGGTACAGGTGAAGGGGCAGCCCTGAAAGTGCTTGCTCCCGCCACTGCTGGCAGAAGGGCGTCCGCTCAAGCGAGTTCATGAGAGCCTCTCTGGAGGGTTTTTCGGCCGAGTCTTCTGCAAGTGGCCAGACAGATGAAGTGGGTACCCACACTTCACCTCACCACACGCGACTTACAGATTGATTGCCTGTTGTGGACCCATTAATACCGGGTGGATTTAAGAAAAGTAGTAAATGTTTTAATTGTGGCGACCACTATATTTTAAGTCCAGTGCGATAACATTACACCAGGCCAGCATCCCACTGGGATAACGTGTAATATTTTACTGCCGGTTTACTCTCTCAGCGAGCAGTGTACCACCCTGTGTCAGAGAACAGACTTGGAATATGAACTACTTCTGAAGCCACTTAAGTAGCCTCTTTAAACATGTTTAGGCACATCTTTTATATGTCCAGCAAAGAATGTTTGTCTTCTTTCAAACTGAAGACACAAACACACTTCACCCACTCATATATAGAATACAAAGATCCCCCGTACAGCCTTAATAGACTGTAATAGCAAGTGCTGTGAGCGAGCACCAATTAAGGCTGGCGCGTCACACGAGGGGGTGGGTGGCCAGCACCACCCCACTCTGCCTTTGTATCCCTCATGGAGATCTAGACATATGGCACCAGGTACTAATTTGAGGCTGAATCGACCTAAGGGAGGCCCAGGACTGGTGTTGGTCTAGAACGGGAATTGAACTCGGGTCACCGGGTTCGTAGCGCAGTGCGCTAACTGCTACACTACCGCTTCCCCACAACACACACCGACCCACCGACACACGTGAGCGCTACACAGACGCACCGGTCAACGTGCCCGTGCCGTGGTTGCGTGCGCCGTCCCCTCTGCCGTCACGTGCCGGCCCCCCACTGGGCTTGGCAGTGGAGAAGAGGTCGTAGAGGGGGGGCTCCAGGACCTCCTGCAGGCAGGCGGCATCAGTGCTGCCCGAGCCGCTGGCGGCACCGCCGCAGGCCCCGGCGCTCGTCCCACGCTGCGGGAGAAGCTTCTTGCGCGGCTGCTTGAGCTGCACGTAGACGGAGATCACGATGAGCACCACCACGAGGCCCGAGCAGACGCCGATAAGCGTGCCGTTGGTGGTTGTCATCTGCTGGAAGAGGCTGCCCTTGCGCTTCTCTGCAAAGGGGAAACAAGGAGGCACGGACACGGCCGGGGTGAAGGTTATGAGGGGGCCCCAAGACTGATTGCAGGGAATGGCCCAAAGTATGTGCGCTATTACATATTGCAAAATAAATCATACAAACATTTATTCCTTTATTTATTGGTGTAAAATTTACAAATGTAAATTCATCAAACATAAATCACTCGCTATACTCATTTTTTAAACAAAACACATTTTTGTTCCAAAGTTTAGCTGTGGAAAATTGTATGAATGATGTAATCGAAAATCCTAAAATAATTCTGATGGCTTCCATCGCTCAGCTGTTACTCCAACGTCGAACGGAGGGCATAAATTAGGGCCTAAGGCTATAGCCACCACACTGCAGGTCACGAGAGGTGGTACAAAGGTTTGCGAACTGCGCTACGAACACAAAGTTAATATCCCAGCTACGGCTAACATAGTGATGAATATCTGAACCAGTCCTGGGCCTCACCTAGGTTGACTCAGCCGTAAATTAGTACCAGGCGGAGTGTGTCAACAAACATTTTTCTAAGGTTGCACTCATTACACACAAACTGTTTGCCACAAATGGACCACAATACCTCGCTGATCTCGTCAAGGAGCACAAACCATCACGCGAACTACACTCATCCTCGTAGCAGCGACTTTTGGCTAGCCATCGAACAAAGATGGTTACCTCAACATGCGCTTTCACATGTGCTTCTACGACCATCTGGAACGATCTTCCTTCCGATATCAGGAAGCCATTGGAGCTATGCACTTTTAAATCTAGTTTGAAAACTCATTTCTTTAGAATAGCTTTTTGTGTTTAGTTTGTTGTCCTTCCCCGCACCTCCGATTAGCACGGTTGGCTACGTATGGTGCGACAGAAGTTCAACATACGTACATACATCAGCACTGGGGAGACAAAAGTGGCCAGGCATGATTCTGGTCACACCATTCCACGTGCGCCATACCGGGCCTTCATAGGTGCTACTCGCTAACAGCACATGCCTCCAACAGCCTGAAAAGGCTATATGGGAGATCTTTGCTTTTGTACACGCATTTGCCAGGGTGTGTGTGCGCGTGCACGTGCCTTTGCAGTGCTTCTCGTCCCAAGGGTAGACGCAGTTCTGCACGCCGTTGCACACAAGCGAGCTGTTGATGCACATGTTGCTGTGGCAGAAGAACATGCTGCCATCGCACGGGGCTGGTAACCAGCATGGTGGGGGAGGGGGGGTGAGGAGGACACTGAGATGAGACGAGAAAAGCAAAAGACCCAACCAACGACAGCAACCTCTTGACAAGTAATGCATTTTCGTTTCGTAGCCAATGTTACGATGACTCACAATAGATTAGTTTTTTTAGGCCACTTAGTGGTCTGGCCAAATTTGTGTCATGGCACCCTCCACTACCTGACATAGCTAAATAAATTAAATGTGTTGTGTGTACAAACATTTAACATGCCAATTCGTGTTCTAGCTCATTAATCTGTGAGTTTAAGAACAAATCTCGCAACCAAATTTAGCTGTTGGATATAACAGTGGCGAGATGTTAACTACCTCGCCTGGTAGATAAAATGTCGTGGGTTCGGTCCCGACCCTGATGCTCGTTTATTTGGAGTTTGCAAGTTCTACCCGTGGTCGAGTGGATTTTTCTCTGGGTCCTCCGGTTTTTCCTCCACATTTAGAATCAACATGCGTTTAGAGTATTTGGATGCTAAGCCACTTCGCTGAGTTATCATTTGTGACCAGGTCGCTTCTGAAAAAGATAACGAAAAATTGTTTAAATTTTTAGTTTAAAGTTTGGCTTGCAACTGTGTCTAGGCGTATTCTGGTGAGAAACCAGGAATTCATTCTGACTGCCTGGTTCTGACTTCCTCGTTTCTCAAAATGAGTTCCTGGTTTCTGGCATGAAGATGCTTTTAAGACCTTGCTCATAGCAAGTACAGTAATGTATTAGCCGTTACTTTGTTCAACTTTAATCGTGCTGTTTGTTGCTGGCCGCTTGGGCCTAGTGCACTTCGCAACCACGAGAGAAAAAAAAATATTCTCAAGGGGGTGGGAAGTCGATGGGGCATTGTCGCATTCGATGTTGAGCACGTACGGTCGAGGAAGGAGGTGAAGAGCATGGAGAAGTGCGTCATGGTGCGGCTGCCCTCGTCAGCCCACATCCTCACGACGCCCAGGCCCGACTGCAGCATCACATCGCTCGCCACTGTGCTGCAGAACTTTGCCTTTAGGTTGTCGATGAGCCGCGAGCCGTCGTACACGGCGATGAAGTTGCGCTTGCACTCGTTGGAGTGGTGCATCTGGTAGTCGAGGAAGCGCAGGTAGATCTGGTAAGGTGAGTACGAGGGATGGGGTGAGCAAGGGGCACGGGTGGGCAAGAGACGGGGGTGGGCAAAGGAAAATCGTAACTCAGCTTGTAACCATTTACCCACCCAGCTTGACTGCACCAACTGTCACGATTGGGTGGTCACAATTCAATCCAGGAATGCTTTTTTTGTGGAGTGTGTACTTTCTATACTGTCTGGGTATCCGTACTGCCTCTCTTGTCTGTACTGTCTTGTCATCTGTATTGTGTCCGTCTTGTTTTGCCATTGGTGAAACACGTTTATGGCAAGGGAGACACGTGCAAACAAAGTACGGCACTAAATATCTTCACGAAGAAAAATAAAAAAACTGAAAAACATCAACGAATCTGACACAAATACAAAGTTTCACAGCAAAAAATATAAATAAACAGTATAAATACGACGCGTAAGGGACAATCACAGAAACCCCTTTTGCTTTCGCCTTCACGCAAATAAATACATTCCCAATTTCAGGGACTTTATATAATGATACCACTGACCCGCTACTCTAGATCAGGGTGGGCAACCGTTTTTCTGCCAAGGGCCATTTGGATATTTATAACATCATTTGCGGGCCATACAAAATTATCAAGTAAAAAAGTTAGCCTGTAATATTTGGTCAAACATTTAATTAACTCATCTCTAATGTGATGGCTGGAACTGCTTATCGTTGGTGAGGCGTGTGATGTTAGCTGGTATTGATGATGTTGTTGCTACTCGCAACTGCTTTTCCAGGTTTGCTCCTAGATTTATTGAATTTCGAGTCCCGCCTGCGGTTGCCTTGGCAGGGCCACACCAAATGATTTTGGGGGCCTCACACGGCCCGCGGTGCCGGACGTTCCCCACCCCTACACTAGAGCCATCTAATCACCTACAACATTGCACATCATAAATAATATCAGCTTGTAACGCGTCGCCGAGCGAGGAGGAACCACAGATAAGCAGGAAGGCAACCACGCAATGAGCCAGGACCAACAATTGCCCAAGCTCTGCGGCCCTCTGTCTGTTAAGGTGTTGTCAACCAATTCATGAGTGTTCATGTGTGGGAGGAAACATGAGCATCCATAAAAACCCCACATATGAGGAGGAAACGCTCTATCCCATACAGATGAAACAGGTGGAGTCCACATTTCTGCTGTACCGCCTTTTCCTGGTGAACCGGAGTATGGCACATCCTCTACGCACACAGGGAGGGAGTTTTGCAACACTCGTGTGATCCACCTACCCTCGCTGCTTCCACAGCGCTGGATTACAGGCCAAATGCAAAACCACCACCACTGCCTGGCATGTACAGCACTTGTCCATCAGCTGCTAGATGTACATGATCTAGAATCGAATTGTGAACCAGAATCAACAGTGCTTACTCAACAATGGATGGGCGCTCTATCATACTCTACTTTGATCAAGCGTGAGTCAACCGTGTGTCAACCTCCATATATATTTACAAAATCTAGCTCTCACATAGGGTAATATGAAGTGAAAAGCTAGATTAATGAAAATATTGAGGGATGTTGTATTGCGATTTTATATTTAACAAAAATGTTTTTACACCTTTCTCTCGATATTGGCATCGCAACGCAAGAATTTGGAATCCATTGGGAGCTCTCGGAGGGTACGGTCCACAGAAGACGCGCTGAACCGTTTCCGACATCCTTCCAAGCGCCCTCTTATTTACATGCTAGGGGGAAGCACCTTCCCGCCCACACGACTACACAAACTTAATGTTCATCACATGATGGTCAAAGCGAATTTTTTTCTAATTCGCAGAGCTGGAATGAATCCAAATTAAGTGTAAAACCAATTTATTGTTTATTGTACAGCCATTGGTGACCAGGCTGTGATCATCAAAGTGACTACGCCTGAGCAACTGGTTTAATCACTGGCGGCTAGCATGGATTAAACACAGCATCTAAATGATGCTGGCTCTGCTCTGAAAAAACCATTACCCCAGCCACCTCTGCCGACATCCCACTCCTTAATTCACTGCTCCAGCCTGATGCATCCACTCACTATTAACGAGACCCCCGTATTAACGAATTGATTGAATTATCCTTCAGATCCATACAGCACTGTCGATTGCTCAATTTACGTAGAAGCAAAATGGGACATCCAAGCACGACACTGGCACGCGCTTATACAAACATACACACAAGACAATGATCCCCTATGTAGTTTTTAACAGACCGTTAGGGCAAGTGCTTTTTGCGAGCACCTATGAAGGCCGGCACGGTAGCACGAGGTGGTCGGTGGCCAGCACCACACTCGACACACAGCCACATATACACACATGCTCTAACACATTAAAAATGTATTCACACAATAGTACACGCGAACATACACTCACTGCTACACAACATATAATCACACTATGACAAAGATAGCAATCCCCCATATAGCCTTTCACGGAAGTTGGGGCAGAGGTACTGTTTGCAATCACCTATGAGCACAGTGCCCAGCCACTTTTGTATCCCAAGTGACAATATTTATGCACTGCACCAGGAACTCATTTGAGGCTGAGTCGACCTCGGGGAGGCCCGGGACCGGTTGGGATAATCACCACTGTTGTTGACCGTGAGAGGGAATCGAACTCGGTCGCCGGATTCATAGCACAGCGCGCTAACCGTTATACAATCGCTCCCTTATAACACGCGTACAAAGATCCTCCCAGCGATGCCATACAACGGTCTGTACACAGACATGTACACAGACATTTACACAGACATGCACACACGCTCACGTCTGCAGACACCGAGCCGATATTCCGGGTCAAACGCAGTAATTTTAATAATACGCGCGCTCTTGGCTCTTTGCGATGAAACATCGCAAAATCAATGTCCTAATGTAATGGAATGATCTAAAACGGCCCAGCTTTAGCGGGGCGACGTCGGTGCCGGCGTGTTCGGCCCAGATTGATGGTTTTAAATGCAGGACTCGTTAAGGATATTGGCCGTGGAGAGACGTGACGTCAGCGGCTGTGGAATAAAATGAGTGGTGATTTTTTTTTTACTACTCCGCTTAAATTCCGAATCAATCTTGGCCCGGAAGAGTGTTGACTCGGCACCAGCTAATCACACAATTACTCCACCGATAACCCCGGTAATAGAAGTGGTGGTACGGAATTCTGATAAGATGGCCGTTGAGTGTAGAGCAGAGGGACGATGCTGCCTAATGAGATGATCGGGATGTGACGCTCACTAGTGGCAGTTGTGATTATAATTGTTGATGCTGTGACACTGAAGATGACGGTGAAATTGAATATGGTGGAAATATTTTGATGTTGGCATGCGTTGATTTTCTCTGGGTATAGTACTCCTCTTTCCTCTAACATGCAAACAATTGTTAACGTGGAAATAGACAAACAATGCCAATCAGGACCCTCCTGAAAAAAAGGCTCTTTGGACTCAGTTGATGACAAAACATGAAAGTGTCTGGCTGCTTAAACGACTCGAAACAAGTGGTGGAAATTCCACATTCCAATGACAGGCATCAGTTAGCCACTCCATAGGACACTCACTGGGTTCTGTATTAATACTGTTAGAGGGATGCTGCCACAGCGTAGAGGTGAGCACACTGCATTGCAATCCAGAAGTTGCCAGTTTGATTGGATCTCCCGGCGCGGCAGTTGAAACAATAGTGCGAGCTTCTTAAATCCCCCACCCTCTCCACCCCCCACCACCTCTGTTCATGCAGTAGTGTAAATGGATAGAACCAGAGTTAGGTGATCAGTAGGTGATGTGTGGTGGGGGAAAGTGTGAGTACTCCAGCCTCTCCCACGATGTCTTGCAGTTGTGGAAGATCAGGCAAAAATACCCTCCACAAAAGCCCCCTCGAGTGGTGGCCCTTCTGCCAGCAGTAGCATGAGCAAGCATTTGCAGGGCTGCACTTTTACCAAGTACCGTCAGATGACGACAACGATGCAACGGTGACAATGATGAGGACGGCGATTGTGATCACGATGACAGTGATGGTGAAGTTGACGATGATGACGACGATGATTCGTCGAGGCGGACTCTTGTGGCTGTGGATGGGAGGGTACCCGTGAATTGGGGGTGGCCCGGATAGTCCAAAAGCAGTCGATGGCTTCGTTGGCCGTTGCCTTGCTCTCGGTTTCGAGCTGTGCTGACTTGAGGATTCCCTCCGCGCCGCTGACTTCAAACTCACACGCTGCACACCGCACAGACATCAGCTACGCTCGTAAATTTTAAATAATTATATAGTTGAGACATTTGGTATTCACGCCACTCTTACAGTGCGAGGCTTTCGTGAACGTCCTATGTTTCATCAACACAGCAGTATATTCGCAGCCCAGGGGTGCTGTTGTTTGCTGTGTGTAATTCCTACCGAGTAATTTGCATGGAATTTTCTTCAAATTTGGCAAAGGTGGATCACGACGCCGGCACATAATGGCCTACCTCTTTTCGAGTGGTGCCACAGGAAATCTTTAAATGTCCACTGTGAAGCAGACGACACGTAGTAATTTTACAGTTAATACGCCCACAGTGGAAACCATGGGCGACCTTTCCGGATTTGAACCACGAACGTGCTCCCACTGCCATTTTCTGTGGGGTGTGCAATACATCGCCCGTATGCATCGCCTCAATTGGATGGTCACGTGACCAGGTATGTCACAGTGGCAAGATGTTAACTACGTTGCCTGGTATACAGGAGGCTGTAGGTTCGATCCACCCTGACACCTGCTGTGTATTTGGAGTTTGCATGCTCTCCCCGTGGTCACATGGATTTTTCTCCGGGTCCTCCGGTTTTTCCCTCCTCATTTAGAAATATGCTTCTGAAAAAAGAGCTATATAGCTCGATAGACCTTACCTGGTAAAATAGAAATAGTAGTACGTAGTTAGCATAATCTATATTGGGGCTCTTGCTGGAGTAGATACCCATATAATGCCTACCTAATAGACAATGCTGTGTGCTGTACCAGTCTGTGGGCCTCATCACGATGATGATTATACAAAAGCCATGTCGGTCCTTACACTCGTTAATGGATGCATCTGTGTCTCTGGTGAAATACAAATAGTTGAGTTTAGTTTTAACTCTTAACTTGGGAGATGAGGTTTTTTGGCAGCAAGGATGGGATGTAGCCATGAGGTGCAGTTTATCTGGCTATAGATGTATATGGAATATCAGTTTGTTTGTATGTGGAAAAAGCTGCTGCTGCTGCTTTTGGGATGCAGAGGCCTGCATCAGCCAAGAAGCAGCAGAAGCCTGGTGATTTTCAAGCAAGTGAGAACAGCAACAGCAGCATCAGCCAAGTCAGGGGCAGAAGAAGCAGATTACATCAGGAAGAGAACAACTGAAGGTTGTGCAAGACCCCATTGGATCTCAGTTGCAGATACGTGGAGGAAGACATGGCCACAGCAGCACAAAGGGTGCGCAAGATGCCTCTGGATCTCGGCTGCACGGTGCTCTTGCAAACTAAGCTGCTGCACTTATATGCGTAAATGTTTTAATAAATACAGTTTAACCACCACCCCCTTACAGGTCTTTGTTGTGCAATATTGGAAATTGATATTTTGCTATGTTTTTTATATTAACAGGTAAAGCCCACTGAACTATTCGCTCTTTTTCAGAGGAGACCTGGCCACAAGTTATAGATCATCAAAGTTCTTTATCACCATATATGGGAATTTATAGTTTCAGCCAAATAATAGAAACGCATGTTGTTTACATATGTGGATTGGGGCAAAACCGGAGAGACCTGGAAAAAATTCCAAGTGACCACCATGGGGTGACAGAAAACGCGGACTCCAAATGTAGATCCATAATATAGTTTTTGGGTTAGATCCTGTAAATATCTTATCGCATAAATGGCTTATCACGTGGACATTTATAGCGGCCAAAATACTCTCAATGCATGCTAATTCTAAATGTGGAGGAAAAAACCGGAGGATCCATAGAAAAATCCATGCAACTACGGGGAGAACATGCAAACTCCAAATATATAAGCGTCAGAGTTGGGATCGAACCCACAACCTCCTGCGTACCAGGTGAGGGAGGCAATATATCCTCGCCACTGGGGTTGCCGTGATATCGTTTGTCACCTGGCTTTATGGTTGTCACCTTTGAGGTACAAAAAAACCAGAATAAATCATGGGAGAAGTGGAACATCTCACAATACCAGAAGACGGGAGAACTACACGTGTGCATGCATCGTCTTTAGTGGTGTAATATTATTGTTATTCATCAGCAGACATAAAAACATGGGAATGGGAATGTCTTGGGAAGATGTTCCAGGATGACAGCAGCTACCTCAAAAAGGATGATTCTGGGAAAACCAGGTCAAGTATCAACCGTACTTGGCTCAGGAGAGACAAATTGGTTACAGAATTCTGGGTTTTTTAAATAGCAACCTCGACTATCAGTCGAAGCGGCTGCGTTCTGAACTCTGGCCGTGCTGATAATGAGGAATGGCTGCTTTATAAATGGGCGTGCTCCTGCAAAGCTGCTGACCTCAGAGGTCAGGTCCTTTTAACCAATGCTATGGGACAGACGGCCATCGTGCAAAACCATCAAAGAGACTGGTAGAGCACACAGCATTGCAGGTACAGGCAGCCTGCTTGTCTAAGAGGTATGCATTATCTAGGTGTCCACTCCAGAAAGAGCCCCAATATAGATTATACTATTTTTACTGTTTTCATTTCACCAGGTAAGGTCCACTGAGCTATACAGCTCTTTTTCAGAAGCAACCTGGCCTCAAATGATAGCTCAACGAAGTAGCTTATCACGTGGAGATTTATGGCAGCCAAATACTCTAAATGCACGTTGCTAAATGTGGAGAGAAAAACTGGATGACTTGGAGAAAAAGATACACAACCACGGGAAGAACATGCAAAATCCAAATATACAAGCGTAAGGGTCGGCATCAAACCTACGACATCCTGTATACCAGGCAAGGGAGTTAACATCTCGCCACCGCGCCGCCCCTAAACACAATGGTTCGACTGGACAGCCACGGCTCGACTGGACAGCCACGGCAGTGATGCATCTTAGGGGAGGGGGGTACGAGGCGCGGGAAGTGATTGCAGTGGAGGCACCCGCTGCCCCACCCACATTGAGACTCTGCGAAAAATGGTATTTTATTTATATTTACCATAGGAAATACATGGGATCTTTTTGCATGATTATCGGGCTTTATGTATTTTTTAAACACTTGGAATTTTGGGACCACCCTGGCCTCCACCCACCCCCACCTCCTTTGAGAAGATTCAAATCTGCCTCTGATTCCTGGTCTCGGGAAATCTGTATCATTGTCCTGGACCATTTGCATAAATCATGATTGTCTCCCAGTTGAACATTTTCTGGCCGTGTCGTGGATGGGACCGGAGCAGAAGAACATAGAAAAGCAGACAACTCGCCTCCTTCCAACATTCGTCCCTCCACGTAAAAAAAAAACCCAAAGTATTCTTTACACATCCCAAAATCGCATTACTGATTAGCACGGTTGGCAAGAAGTTCAACATCCATACATACATACGAGCCACACCGTCTTCTGGAAGTGCATAATTTTAGCAGAATTATTTTGACACGAGAAAATTTTGGACCGGGTTCGCCATTCAGCATCTCATCGGTAGAGTCAGGCTATGCTTGAACCAGTGCTGATGAACCGCCCAGATGTTTATAGGCAAGGGCCCTCTGTGTTAGATGTGAACTGAGCACTCACCTGGGAGCGGGTGGATGATGCTGCCCATGTGGCTGAAATCTGGGTCTGCAAGAGGAGAGTGCAAATCGTTGTTGCTTTATCATCATTCATATATAAACACAGCCATAAGCGAGACTCCGTTAAGATCGGAATGGCTAAATATCAAAATAAATAAAAAGGCAGGGGTTGGTCCAGTGGAAACAGTTGTGCCTCACAGCAAGATGAGTTAGTAACATTGCATGATTTTTCTTTAGCTATGGGGGGAAAACCCCGGAGAACCCAGATGAAACCCATGCAGAACAAGGGAAGAACATACAAACTCCGCATACAATCACAATCACTCTCACATTGGGAGAACATACAAACTCACACATCGCAATCACTCTCACACTCCGGAGAAAATACAAACTCCACACACTCGCAATCACTATCACACTCCGGAGAACATACAAACTCCACACAAAGAGGCAGCCAACCCAAGCCCTTCTTGCTGTGAGGTATAAAAACTTCACTACTGCGCCACCCTGCCGCCCACTAACCGCCACTCCCGCCGGCAGTGCTGCTCCCCAGGGCGGTCGCGGCGCCTCACCGGGCAGGAAGATGTAGTAAGCGCGGAAGCCCATGGACTCGAGTTCGCCATCGGAGTAGAACTTGATCCACATGAAGCGGCCGTTGGAAGTGATGGGCGGGGGTCGCTCGGTGCCGCAAAAGCGGCCGATGAGCGGTGAGAAGCTGAAGGGGCCGTCGCGCACCTCCAGGTGGTCGAATTTGCACTCCCACGACGGCTCCACCGAGTACGGCTCGTCGAAGTGCAGCTCCGTGCGCTGCCGCGGCGGGGCTAAGGGGTGCGGCAGGGAGAGGGGTCGGGGTTAGGGTCCGATTCAGGTCAGGGACAAATTAAGGGAGGACACGGCTGGGTGGGTTGTTTGGAGAAGACCGTTGATAGGCATCTCAAGCACGGCAATGAGCCGCGAGTCAAATGCCACGTTCTTACAATTGCTCGAAACTTGCTGGAAACTTGCCGGAAACAAGCCGGTCCATATTACAAATCCTCTGTATATCTCCATATATATAAAAGGCAAAGTTGTGATTATGTGTGTCTGTTCAAAATGTTTAGCGTACTTCCCGACATGCAACAAACTTGAAATTTGCCATGTGGGTACTTTCCAGACTGTACACCATGCAAAATTATAAAAATAGACTTTTGGAATTTTTTGGTGGGGGGGCTCAATAATGCAACAAATTTTTGCACAGCAAGTGAGCTGTGACGTCAAATCTGTCACGTGACCCGCGCATGTGGAAGTGTAACGCATTGTAGTGTAGTGGTTAGCGCGCTGCGCTACGAACCCGGCGACCCGAGTTCGATTCCCGCTCACGGCCACCGCCGGTGACGATTATTTGAACTGGTCCTGGGCCTCCCCTAGGTCGACTCAGCCTCAAACGAGGAACTGGTGTGGTGTGTGAACATCGCCACTGGGGAGACAAAGGCGGCCGGGCGTGGTGAATCCAAGTCCCGGGCGAAGCCGGGTAGTAAAGCTAGTATAGATATATACCCCTTATCCACTGGCACATCCGAGCCGAGCCAGCACGGGCCCTCATAGTATGAGTATTACATTTTTTCCACTGACGATTTGCAGTGCCAAGCAGCAACCAGACCGTAGTGCGCTGGCCTTGGCATGGCTCTAATTGTACAATGGAAGACGGGGGATGAGTGAAGCGAGTACAGTAATTCGACAATCGTACTCGGACCATGGAGCTACCCTCAGTGCTTGAAGCAATGGGCAAAGTAAGTGAGACATACAGGACCAATCAAAACACAGATCAATTGGTGTTACAGATCCAATAACTCAAGGGATAATCGGGCTGTGGAGAAGGGTACGTTCACTCTATAAGATTCAGAAAGTTCACATACCTTTGTTATTTTCAATGCCTCTCTCATATTTGCATCCTGTTCAGTCACTCTGATCGCCCACCCCTAAAGCTAGGCGTGCAAATTGATCACGTGGGCAGCGATGCGAGCGAGCGTGGTGCTGTCCACCCATCCGCTCGTGTGCCGTGCCGGCCTTCATAGGTGCTCGCTAACAGCACTTGCTCCAACAGTCTGTTAAGGCTATAAGGGGATCTTTGTCTTTGTGTGTGTGTAGAGAGTGGTGACAGCGGTTCGCGCACACTGCAATACAAACATGGCGACCCAAGTCAGTGGAGAATGTTAACTGAGCCAGTTCTCGAGTTGACTCTGCCTTAAACTGATACCTGACGCGATGTGCAATCATCAGCACTGGAGAGATAAAGGTGGCTGGGCTCGGGTATCGGCCATACCACTCGAGCATGCACCTTTCCGACTTTAATCGGCGCTCGCTAACAGCACTTGCCATAACTGTCCTGTTGAAGGCTACCCAAGGGGTCTTTGGCTCGGTGTGTGTTCGCTTGTGTGCCGAACGGGGGAGGGCCCACTCACCCTCCAGGATGTAGATGCACTCCTTGTCGGGGGGTAGTTTCCAGGGTAGTTGGAGGAGGAGAAGGACCCCCCATTGGGTTGCGGAGCCACGTGCCGCACTGTGCCGCGCGGAGCCTTCTGCCGCCGACTGCGCATCTGTGGGGCCCGGCACACAGACAAAAAGGCAAAGGTCCCCCCTATATTACCCTTCATGGATGTTGGGGCAGTACTTTTAGGGAGCACTTCATGAAGCTTGGAAAGGCACACGAGGGGGGTAGATGGACAGTACCAATGCCAAAACCCATCATTCGCCACTAAGTGACGTTGACGTCACCACGGCGCCTGTGCCAGACCAGGTGCACGCATACACAGATCCCCCGTGAAGCATGCACGTGTAATGACAATAGAGCATGCATGCGGTGTGAGGGGACTAGTGGCCACGGGAGGTCATGATAGGGAAGCCAGCCTAGAGTACGAATGCACTAGTGGCCACGGGAGGTAATGACAGGGATATCAGTCATGAGTGCGAAGCGACTGGTGGCTACGGGAATGTTGGAGAAGGGAGCGTGGTCAGGAGACGGAAGAGGATGGTAGAGCGAGCGTCCAGAGTCAGCGAGAGTGATCGAGAAGGGGGGCGTGGCCTCGGTTGGTATATAAGGAGATGTGCGGGAGACTCGGGACTGTCGCGGTGGGATCTCCGCCTGACGTCAAGTGAACGTGTCTTCAATAAAGTGCCATCTCAAGAGAAGTGTGTCAAGTCGTCATTACACACGTACACACAGATCCCCCGTGTAGCCTACAGAGGCTGTTGGGGCAAGTGCTGTTAGCGAGCACCTATGAAGGTCAGCACAGCGCACGATGGAGTGATGTGGCCAGTACCGCACACGGGGACACTTGTGACTAAACTTACACGTGGTGCCAGGTACTCATTAAGCCTGAGTAGACCTAGGGAGGCCCATGTACTGTTTCAGAAATTCATCACTGATGTTGGCTGTGAGCGGGAATCGAATTGGGGTCTGCTGGGTTCATAGCGCAGTGTGACATATATATACAGATATAACCATGAGAGATGTCAGCTTGGAAAAGACTTCATCTAGCAATTTATTGATCATATATGATGAATTGTGCGGTATTATCCCTGTGGTCACTCGCTTTGTGCAGCAGCAGCAGCGCTTATCATAGCAGTGGAATAAAATTTCCAACCTGCGGAAATATATAAGCAACCTTTATCAGTAACCCTTAGGTTATTGTCAAAGAGCCTTTAAAAACTTATTTTAAAAATCTCACTTTTCTGAACAAAAATCCTCGAATCAGGGATACAACTTTTCTTTTAAATGCGACGGAGATAAAATATCAGTTGTATAAAACAACTCGGCTGTGACTGTACCCCCTTGCACTGCTGTCGCTGACAGATGGAGCTAAGATTCTACTTTAGCTATTGTTGTATGCCAGCCAGCTGATCTGGCAACACCGGTGGTAGTGGCATGCATGACTTGTCTGGGTGTGCGCTGTAGCAGGATACGATGAATTTGCGACAGAATCAATGATACATTGTTAATCAGGGAAGCTAATTAGCGTGGGCAAAACCACGCCCAAATATTATATATATGGGTCTGAAAAAACCCATAATTTATCATTAATTCTGTCGCGGATTTATTATATCCTGTTACAGTCCGCCTCTAAATCGGGGTCGGTGGCCACTGGTCGTTATTGAACTGAGGCCCTCCAGTGCGGCGAGCTGATTGTCTGAGCCTGGCACCAAACGCCGCAGACACACAGCCGGAAGTTCTTGCTTCGCAACCAATCTATAATCTTAATCTTCCGTGATTCGTAAATCCTCGTGTAAATCGGTGCTTTACACAAACATGCATTGTTTACAAGACTTATTGCATTATTTTCTGGTGCGTCCTTGGTGGACTTTTAGCTGCATTAGGCTACGGCCTAGTCACTCATGACTTATCATTTTCTTACTTAATTCAGCTTATTCCAGCTCTGAAAATTCTAAATCCTTCTTGTATTGATATGTGATAAAAGGGCATATGGCTGCAGAGGCCTGAATACAGAGTAACCTTAGAACTAGATCTACAACAACATCCCCAGGGAGAGTTAAGAATGAAAGATTGTTTATTATATTCTCAGAGTCATGACATAGCACCGATAGCACGAACTCAATACATGTACGTTGTAACAGTATAGACATGCACTGTCGCCCCGCAGTGATGTGCTGTGGCCGAGGTTAAATGAGGTAAGGGGCCGTCCATAAATGACGTCACGCACCTAGAGGGAGGGGGGGTCAGACATTTGTGACGATGTGTGACGAAGGGGGGGGGGTTGAGAAATGTGACGTCACATCAAATGCGCAACTTAAATAAATAGAGACAACACGTTATACTTAATTATACTTTTAATAAATGTTTTCTCCTACAACACCAGAGTGCAGCGTCATATTAAATACGCACTACAATGACAATAGTTTAAAGCGATTTGAAGCATGGTAATTTTTTGGGGGGGGCAGAGCTTTGTGACGTCATATTTGAGGGGGGGGGTCTGACTTTTTGTGACGCTGTGTGACGAGGGGGAGGGTAAAAAATCGTCCAAAATCGCGTGACGTCATTTATGGACAGCCCCTAAGGGGGTTGAGAGGTTATGGGAGGAAAACGACCCATCTAAGGAAGCCAAGGCACCACGGAGGCCTTGACCGGGGAGGCGACGAGTTGGCCGTTCAGGGCAGGCCGGTTGGCGTGGGTTAGGGTGAATTGACGGGGCTGTGAGTGGTGGAAAGTGAGGTGAACAAAAAGCCAGGCTAATGTAACGATTTCTGGGGTTACATTTGAGGGGTGCTGCACAAGCCAAGTTGATTGACAGAGGCTGTGAGGGCGGGACCAAATGTGTATGGAAGTGAGCGCGACCCGTGCACGGAGGGGGCTGGGATGGTCGGCGTTCGCCGGGGCCGGGGGGCTCCCACGGGGGGCCCGCTGCTGCGGGGGGGGGGGGCTGTTGTGCGGGCGGGCCGGTGCCTGGGGCTGCTGGTGCATGGCGTGGCTGTGTGCGGTGCTGCGTGCGGTGGGTCGGTGGCCGAGACCGCGGCTGCGTTGAGTAGCTCAGAGCGCTGTGTCGTGAGCGCAAACCAAGTCCCTGAGACTGCCGTTACGGAGCCTTGGTTTCTGGATAGTGCATAAGAGTTGGTGCGAATGGTTGGCGCAGTGTTCTGTAATTGTCTATTCCGTGCTGTGTTCTGTAATCGCATTACCGTCGCGGTGTTCTGTACCTGTTTTGTCGTCAACGGTATTCTGTGATTATTGACACGCGGGTCGCTTTGTTGAGCAGGTTAACTATGGAGTTATGCAAATGTTATGGAAATGTGTTGTCAATTAAGTATTATCTACCACAGTTGGTTCGCGTCCTTGTGCATAGTGTGTACAATAGTGCATAAATCAAGACATAGTTAATACATTCCAAATCTTGTTAAGATTCATTGTATTCTGGATCGAGTTATTTTCCTCCTTTCAGTCGCCATTAAAGCACGTTTAAAAAAATCCGCATTGGTATCCTCATAAAATTATAGAAGGCATTGCATGGGAGAGAAAATGAATCCGAACTCCCCTCTCTCCCATATTTAAAGTGAGCAACCCTCACATAAGTAAATGATAATAAAAAGATTGCTGGAAACACTGTCTCCTTTGGGTTGAGTCATACCATTCTTTCCCAACCTTTAGGGTCAGATATTGCCCTTCGTCAGTGGGCAAGGGCCTGTGCTGTAATGAAATGAGGCCACCCCCCCCCCTCTTTCGTAGCCCAGGGCATTGATTGAGCCCCTGGGCCTTGGTGCAGCTGCACCGCCAGGGTAATACTACTCGATAGCCACAGCATTGACAAAAGAGAACTTGAGAAACATTCGATCTCTCTGGATATTGAAGCCCCGCCTGTCTCCTGCCTTGGATATGAGCAATTGGAATTAACCCGGTGCTCCTTGTGTAGCATCACTAACGTCTCTACAAGGACATCGTGGCTTTACCACAAACGCTCTTCCGCATGAATAATTCCAGTATAAATGATGGCTTAATGCTGCCGGACTGATCCTTCTAACACATTACGTGTACCGACTACGATGGAATTGAATTTAAATGAGTGTGCATAGGGACACACTTTCAAGCGAAAAGGCGCAACGAAAATGTAATTTCTCCTCTCCCTGTGAATCTCCATGAAGCGTTTTCAATCCCTCCTTACGAAAGAAAACATAAATTCCTTCCTTTTCATCCCGTGATCTGCAAATGCCACCTATTGTCCTGGGTCTTGAGCTGCAATCACATTTGGCTGCTTTGTCATCCAGTGTGTTGATTTAAACTGTAAAGGTCAAAGTGCAGTCCTGAAATCTCATGTGGAAGGGCCTCCACTAGAGAGAGCCCTAGAGGGCTCCTCCCTTAGGTATTTTTGGCTTCCTCTTCCATGCTGGCCAGGCATCTCAGAAGTTGTGGGAGCAACCGCACTTGACTCCACGACACCTGATCATTTAAACGGCTGCTGGACAAAGGAGGTTAGCACCGTTGTTCAACTGCCGTGCCAGGAAATCAAAACGGAAACATCTGAATTCACATCCAGTGTGATAAAAATGGTTATAACCATTAGCTGCATGGCAGTATCCCAATTAGAGTGCACTTTTAAATGGGATGAGTGTGCTTTGAGCTGCGTTCCATGTCGCAGGTGCAATCGCAATGAGGATTGGAGTGGCCAAGTGGGTCAGAGGTCAGAGGATTGAGCCAGCACCACTGAGATCCTGCAATACAGAATCGGAATCTTTATTTAAACTGGAGAAATCCGATGAGCTTTGAAGCTTGTTTTCACAGATGTCCAGTATAGGCGATCAGCAGGCATCCCCTTGTGATATAAACTGGTCCGCAGTGGTAACGAGCTGATGGTCTCAGCCTGGTCATCAATGATTTAACATAAACATAGACGTACATATAGACCCATAGACTCGCATATAGACCCATAGACTCACATATGCTGAGTTTGGATTTAAACTGGGTTCACAAGCGTAGTGACTGAATGGTCTCAGCCTGGTCATACAATGATGCACACAAAAAATACCACGTAAAATGTGGTTCTGCACTTGTTTCAGCTAAATGCCAGTTCTGAAAGTTAAAAACAATGTAATTGACTGTCACACGACGAACATTACTCTCAGTGGCAGAGCAGCTGGAAGAAAGTGCTGCCTCCCTTCGTGTGGACCAAGCCACTTAAAGAGGGATCTCAATGGTAGCTCTAATGTATCCACGTCCGGGTGCCATTGTTTAGCACGAAGGGTGATACTGCTCTGCAACGGAGCCAAATTGATTATTTGCCTAATGACGCTGTGCCGAAAGCGCAGTTGATATCAAGATAAACATTCTAAT